>NW_028274808.1:179169797-179322225 GCF_037043125.1 Eumetopias jubatus
ATATGAAAATCATATGGAACAGAACATTCACTTTATTCTGTGATTGAAGTATAACCATCATATCAAGGGAAATGACTGACATAAAGAACGGGATTATTTTTGTTGTTTGATTTTTCTTTCCATTTCCTGGCTTCCAAAGACCTTTTAGATGAAAAACATCTCAATTATTTGAGTAGTAAACACACCAAATTCCATATTGTTTAATCTCATTAGATTGATTTGAATAAAAGAAAGTATTGAAATACTACTTTTGATATCTGTATATCAATCATTTAAAAAAATAGCTGATGTATGTTTAATATAGCAAAACAATTAGATATTTTTAAGGTAAAAATGAAAAGATATTGTCTCAATGATGCTTATTTGGATCAGGGAGTTTATGAAATAGAAGAGGCAATCATTACAACACCTTAAAAGCTAACTTCTGTAAAAAAATAGGTTGTCTCTATTTTTAAGCCAAAGCATAAATGTTTTATGGCTAGCCTAAATATTAAAGTAAGAATAAAGGAGGCAGAAAAATTATTTTGTAAGTGAATGATGTATTTCAAAATATGTGTTCTGTGTATTGTTTAGTATACCAATCAATGAAGTGAGTAAATAAAATTCTAATTTGCAGAATATCTTAATTTTACTTTTTCACATATTTTCATTAATCATATATGTTAAGTACTCTGGCTTTCTATTTTACATTTCAAAGAGAATTGTAAGAAACATGCATAATAACAGATTTTCCAAAATCTGCTAAAATTATTTTTTTAAAGATTTTATTTATTTATTTGACAGAGAGAGACACAGCGAGAGAGGGAACACAAGCAGGGGGGAGTGGGAGAGGGAGAAGCAGGCTTCCCGCTGAGTGGGGAGCCCGATGTGGGGCTCGATCCCAGGACCTTGGGATCATGACCTGAGCCGAAGGCAGATGCTTAAGGACTGAGCCACCCAGACGCCCCCCTGCTAAAATCTTTAAGTTCACTATTAAACTTCAGAGTGATGGAAAACAGAATTAATAGTTACTCATTGCTATTCAAAAAGCAACTTGCATCAATTTTGATTTTAGAATATCTGTCTAATACATCTATATCTTTATAGCACACTGTATAAAGACTTCATTACATTTTACCATAAACTTTTTCTCCTTTCATTTCTCTCTATTCAGAACTATCATCTTGAACTCTGTAGGAATTATATTTACAACAAATAAACGAAAAATATTTACATTTTTTTACAACAACACAAAATAAATAGTCTCACTTTTCTCCGCCCAAATCCCAAGTTATAGCTGTCTCCGAAGCCATAAGTCACTTAATAATTATCCTTGGGAAACCATCCACTGCTGCAGATGAATGTAGAGGGACAGTGTATAGGTCTAGCCTCTATAGAGGGACAGTGTATAGGTCTAGCCAGTTTTTACATTGTTGAGATCTCTGAGTATCTCATTTTTGAAGTTGTAGTGATAGGGCCATCTCCTCAGTGTCAAAAGACAAGGAAAGAGAGTAGAATTTTGGCTTTCCTCTGGACCCCTCTCTTTTTAGGTTGTGACTAATTGTTCTGACCTATGAACTTGAGCTTTGAAATCTATGGACATCGTTGGTGTAGTAGAGAGCTAATTCAAAGTAAGTGGAGCTTGTGAATAGGTGGTCAATAAGAGAAATAGCAGGGTTTTTATCTTTTTATCAAAGCAGATCTAGGCAGGAAAACAAACGAATATGTAGCTTTCAGGTCAAAAATTTTATGTCATTTACTGGGTAAGACATGTTGGAGATCAGATAATCCAAAATGAAAAGAAACCACATAACTTCTGGAATTGTTTAATTTATAGATGACTACTGCTACATTTGGAAATTGGGACAAATTTCACTCAATAAGTATATGTTTATGCCTACTTACTTTCTGTTTGCATGCTGGGTTAAAGATCTTTGTTTTCATGTATTTGTGTTCATTAAAATGAACTTCATGTCTATTAAAATTTAAAAGAATAGTCTTTTGATTTATTCTTTGGCCATACACATTTGTTAAAGGAAAATCAAAAATTTTGCTTTGTGATTTATTATTAATTATAGTGTATTTATTATTATTATTATAGTGTATTGAAAGCTGAAAAATTTTGAGAAAAGAAAAATTTGAATGTGTTTTTGTGTGTGGGGGCTTGCATTTCATTGAGTAAATATGTTGTAGATTTCTTCCTCTGCTAGTTTCCAAAGAAATTATATTATTTTTCAAAAAGATCCATAGTGCCCTTTTTTTATCTTACATTTTTATTATGTTATGTTAATCACCATACATTACATCATTAGTTTTTGATGTAGTGTTCCATGATTCATTGTTTGTGTGTAACACCCAGTGCTCCATTCAGTACTTGCCCTCTTTAATACCCATCACCAGACTAACCCATCCCCACCAGAACCCTCAGTTTGTTTCTCAGAGTCCATAGTCTCTCATGGTTCGTCTCCCCCTCTGATTTCCCCTCCTTCATTTTTCCCTTCTTACTATCTTTTTTTTTAACATATAATGTATTATTTGCTTCAGAGGTACAGGTCTGTGATAAATGCACTTTTAAACTCTTTATTCTAGAATGCTTAAGTAACAAGTAACAAGAGAGCATGGATTTTACTGGTTTACCTATTTTAAAAAATAAGCACTGAAAACTTTCTGTGGACTTTTTATTCCTTACAACACAAAGTTTCACAGGCAACTTGGTAGCTACCCAAACTTAGCATTGCCTTCTCCAGAGACTTGTTAAAAAGTGGCACATAGAAAAGAGAAAATTTGTAAAGGTGAATTAAGGAATATCATTCATGGTGATAAAAATGTTGTACAGTTTCAGAAAATACATATCAGTACAATTCTCATGCACGAGAGCAATTCATGCTCAATATAAATTGCAAGACTTTTGCAAGCCTATAGAGGGTTTAAATACCTAGGATCTTTTAGTTCAACAATGTATCTAACTAAAAAAAAAAAAGTCTATAAAAGGAGAATGTAAAATCTTTAATGGTTTTCTGCAATAAAATGTCAATTAAACTTTGAAACTGATACCTATGTTAACCTTTAACTATAGCTCTCCCAGTACTCTGGATCTGGTTGGTAGGCTTCAATAAATAGTGTGACGTGACAATTTATCATTTCCATCCACCCTTTCTCAACTGGAGTTTCTCATTTGAATCACGGAAAATAGATAATGAATTAAATGTCTATTTTCTCAATTCTCCCAAGTTTGATTCGTAACTAATATCACACTAATTGTATGGGAAAGAAGCTAATTTGTTACATACAATGGATGCTTTAGGATTTTAAGGCTTAATTCTCTCAAGAAACATCAGTTGAGAAAGACTAACAGCTCTATTCTTAAAGAGGCACACCATTAATGTACCCATCCCATTTGATATAAAATATGAATGGCAAAGGCAATATTGTATGTATGCAGTAGTATAGCTGTGGACAATGAGAGGGAATAATCTATTGCCATCCTACAATATTTGAAATATGTATCACTTATCTCTCAATGTCACATCTATTCAATCTCTTACCAAAGACTGCAGTTGCTAAAACTGAACTAGTTTGGTAATTGGTATAATTGATGATTGGCTCTTAGTTGTCAAAGTATAAGTAGGAGATGAAGTTTGCTGAGTGTTTTCCATTCCATGTTTGTTTTTGTCAGCCTCTGCCAGAATCAGTTCATTTATTCTTTTCATCAAATATTTATGGAACATACAAGGCTTGAGATGCACTGTTCTATGCACTGGATATTTAAGAAATGAGGAATGCCTGAGTGGCTCAGTCAGTTAAGCCTCCAACTCTTGATTTCACCTCAGGTCATGATCTCAGGGTTCTAAGATTGAACCCCATGTGGGACTCTGTGCTGGGCGTAGGGCCTGCTTAGGACTCTCTCTCTTCCTCTCCCTCTGCACCCCTCTTCTCAAATAAATAAATAAATAAATAAATAAATAAATAAAACCTCTGCTTATCTTCAAGAATAGGGTAGGAATGAGGAGTGGAGATAAACAAAAGCAAAGAATAGAATGTAATAGGTCAGGGATAAAAGCAAGAGGCTATAGACAATTCTTGGAATCCAGGCAAATATCCATTGCGGCTGACTAGCCATTGAGGTCATGATGAGTAACCATAACTTAGATATATTATGAAGATGAAGTAGCCAGAAATTCCTGAGCAACTAGAAGTGGGTTATGAAGGACTGCAAGAAGTCAACTAAACTAGCAGGGACTTTGAATATAAATTCCTTTTACCCCAGTGAGTACCTTCTGTGTAACAGTCTTCAGTTTTACAGTCAAAACCAACTAAAGTAAGTAATGGGAAACAAAATGTCTGGCCCCAGTTCTCCTCTCATATAGATTCTCCCTACATGATTATTAGGTGTGAGTGCTAGAAAAGAAAGTAAGATTTTATACGGCAAGCATTGTCCCCTATTAGGAGCTAGATGTCCTAGTGATTTCTTGGATCATTTAAATTTGAATCTCAGAACATAGCAACAATCCTGCAAGACTCAGAAGTCAATATTACTAGAATTTCATCATTTTTGTTCCTAAGTCAGAAATGCCATTAATAATTTTTTTAAGAGTTTCAGACTGATTCTAAAATGATCTATTATGGAATTCTGCAATTACTATTAATAATAGTCTCACTGATACATACATAGAATAATAATGTAAATTTCTGCATATGGTACTTTTATAAAAACCTGCAAAAAATAATTCATTTCAGCAAGTTGTAAAATAAGGGAATGATCAGGAACTTTAAAGAAAGAAGTTCCATTCAATATAGAATTTCCTTTACTGTTTCCTTTCATGAGTTACTTACTAATAGGAAGTATTTGTTTTAAGACATCGACCTACAAATTTTTATTCATCCAACCCAAGAAGTGCAACCCTATTATCATCAAACTTACAGTCTGAATTGCTAATCTGAATTCTTTTTCTCAACACCATTCTCTGAATTTTAGCAGAACCCTGAATATATATATATATATATTTAAAGATTTTATTTATTTATTTGACAGAGAGAAACATAGTGAGAGAGGGAACATAAGCAGGGGGAGTGGGAGAGGAAGAAGCAGGCTTCCCGCTGAGCAGGGAGCCCCATGTGGGGCTCGATCCCAGGACCCTGGGATCACGACCTGAGCCGAAG
Organism: Eumetopias jubatus; assembly: GCF_037043125.1. Lineage (NCBI taxonomy): Eukaryota > Metazoa > Chordata > Mammalia > Carnivora > Otariidae > Eumetopias > Eumetopias jubatus. The sequence continues at coordinate 179,174,937 of NW_028274808.1, forward strand.
GCAGGCGCTTAAGGACCGATCCACTCAGGCGCCCCACCCTGAATATATTTTTAAACCCTCATTGAGAAAATCATCTTCAGTGAAGTTACAATTAGTAAACTAGCATATTGGATGGTGTATATATTGATGGCATTTAATGCAAAGAGGAACATAAAAAGAATAAAAATATAACACGAATCAAACAAAATACAATGTAAAATACTCAAGATTAACTGTGTGATAAAACAAAATTTGCAATTATTTGTTTATTTTTCTTTTTAGTAACTTTCTCTTTTTACCAATAACAACATTAATAAAATTTATTAATGAGTGCTTATTGCTAGAATTTATGAAGGGATGGAGAGCAAATGCTAGATAAATAAGAGATGAGAAATGAGTTAGGTGGCAAAACATAAACCTATAATCCTCAGTTTTAAAGTGTTGACCTTATATGCAAGTGATATGTTTGCTTCAAGTTATGATATAGAAAGGAACAAGAGACTGTTATTGTGATCCTAAAAATTAAAACAAAGCAGATAAGCTATACATTTGTTGCTTTTGTTTTATTTTTGTTCATTTTTTTAAAATCATCAGTAGAATGAAACAGAACTAAATTCAAAAAGCTATGAGTTTTTGGGAGAGGGGACACCTGCAGCTTTTTTATGTGGTGTGTAACTGAAATTTAAAATAGCACCATTTACAAGAGCATCAAAACACATGAAATACTTTAGAAAAACATCTAACAAAATATTTGCAAAATTTATATGCTGCAAGCTATAAAGTTGTGATGCGAAAAAAGTAAAATAAAATTGTGATGTGAGAAATTGAGAAAATCTAAATAGATGGTGATGTATACCTTGCTCATGTATAATAAAGATCATTTTTTTAAAGAGTCTCTCCAAGTTGATCTATAAATTCAATGCAAGTTCAATCAAAATCCCAGAAAGATTTTTATAAAAATTACCAAAATGATGCTGAGATTCATATCACAAAACAAAGGACTTGAATAACAACAAATTAATTTTGAAAATGAGAAGTTAAAGAACTCATACTACTTGATTGCAACCCTTCCTATAAAAGTAGATTATTCCACATAGCATAACTTATGGTGGATACAAAGATCAATAAATGGCATACAGAGTTAAGAAATAAACCACATATTTGTGGTCAGTTAAAAGTTAATGGAGAAAGGATGATCTTTTCAACACATGGAGTTGATACATTCAGTTATCAATACACACATAAAAATAAAAAAAGCTGAAGCATCTCTTACATCATACTACATACAAAAAAAGAATGTTGTATGCTTATAAACTTAAAACCATAAAATTCCTAGAAGATAATCATTATGATCTTGAATCAAGCAAATATTTCTTAGGATATAAAGAAGCCCCAATAATGTAATTTATTAAAAATGCATAAATGGACTTTAGTCAAAATTAAAATCTTTTATTCAAAAGACATTATTAGGAGATTTAAAAGGCAAGACACAGAAAAAAAATCTCTAAAATATATATCTGATAAAACAATTGCATCCAGAATATAAATTGAACATTCAAGATTCAATAATAAGGAAAAAAAATTAGTTTAACAATGAACAAGAGATTTGAGCAAACACCTTACTAAAGGTATTAAATATCATATATCCATGAGGGCAAATGGTTTCATTAACAGATGCTTGACATGATTAGTAATTAAAGAAATACAAATTAATATTTGCATTAATTAAGGCAAATCCATACAGAAGAAATATAATATGCAATAATGTGCTGCATATAATACACAATTAATGTATAGATTAATTCCTCAATTCATAATGAGGTACTATTACATTTGGACTATAATGGCAAAAAAGAAACAAAAGAAAACCAAAAATTGGCATTGGCATTAACATGCCATGTGCTAGCAAAAACATGGAAAAATTTGAACTTTTTGACATTTCATATGAACATATAAGATAAAATAACCACTTTTGAAAAAAATGTTTATGCCTTAAACATATATATATATTTATATATATAGTTATATATAATTATCATACCATTCAGTAAATCCACCCTAGATATTGCCTAAGAGAAATGAAAACTGATGGTCTCCCAAAGACCTTTACACAAATGTTTACAACATCTTTATTCATTTTCACCAAAAAAAAAAAATCAATCTAAATATCTATCGTGAATTAACCATCAGGAAACTGGAGAACATCTATAAAATGCAATGCTGTAAAGCAAAAGGGCCACATTGCTGGGATGCCTGGGTGGTTCAGTTGGTTAAGCAACTGTCTTCGGCTCAGGTTATGATTCTAGAGTCCTGGAATTGAGTCCCGCATCAGGCTCCCTGCTCAGCAGGGAATCTGCTTCTCCCTCGGACACTCCCCCCTCTCATGCTCTATCTCATTCTCTCTCTCAAATAAATAAATAAAATCTTAAAAAAAAAGGACCAAATTGCTAATAAATGCACCAACACGGACAAGTCTCAAAAGTATTCTACTAAATGAAAAAGGCCAGCTACAAATTCTTACATGTTGTATGGTCAATTTCTTTGACATTCTAGAAAAGACAAAACCATAGAGAGCAAAAGTCAGAAATAAAGTCCTGTATGGTATTCTTATGTGTCTGGAAATTTGACATGTTGTATGAAATGAATAAAGGGATGGCACATGACAAATAAAAAAAAATCATCTGCCTTAAAAAGCCCAAAAACTATTTATCCTCTCAGTTTTAGAAAAAATGGCTTATATTTAATAATGTAAAGAAATTTTAACAAATTTTAAGAAAATCATTGATGAATCGTTGAACACTACATCAAAAACTAATGATGTACTATATGCTGGATAATTGAAAATAATAATAGAAAAAAAGGAAATAATGCTACTGTAAAATAAATTAATTAAATATTAAATAAATAATTAAATAATTAAAAATTAAAAAAAGAAAATCGTTAAATTTAACCTTTGCCTTTGCTGAGGACTGCCCAGTAAGAATCAACACTTCTGACAATTCTTAAATATACTTCTTCTTTTATTTTTTTAATTTTTCCATATAACTATCTAGGTTTTTATAACAGTAACTTCACAGTTATAAAATACTTGCAAAAAATTTAGTAACTCCACTAGTGAGTTTTTACCCAAATAATATGAAAACACTAATTAGAAAAGATATACCCACCCCTGTTTTTATTGCATCTACAAAGGCACTTTTTTTTCCCCAAATAAGGTAACACATATTCCACGAATTAGAACTTTTTGTCTTTGGATGGCCATTATTCAACCTATTACAGGCATACTGTACATAGCAGTGAAATTGAAATCATACTAGTGGGAAGAATTACAAAGAGAAAGTTTATAAAGTGGGAAAAGAAAACAGGCAAAATCAGTACCCCAGTAGTCCTCAAAATACATGGGTAAACAAAAAATGAACCAATGACAGACACTAAGAGAAACATAAGAGAAGAAAGACAGAAAAAGAAAGTTGTAAAAAGGAATCCAAAGAAGTAGAGAGGATATAGGAGGAAAATGGGGAAAAAAAAAAAAAAAAAAGCAAAAAAACAAAACAAAACAAAAAAACGACTGCGGTATTCTTAAAATTGAATGTTGAAAATACAAAAAGGCTTAAATGTAATTAGGTCAATTCCAAGGTCAGTCTAACCTAGAACTGAGTTTCTCATACCCTAGTTATTGAAAAGATGTGACTGTCATCCATGGAACTAAATTTTAGTGCTGGGAGAAGTGTTAAAATCCATTTTTAAATTTATGAAGTAGTTCACAAATGTGAAGTATTACAATTAACAGCATTGAGGGGAATCCCTCCTCAAACTGGTCATGCTTACTAAATAGCTGCTAAACTCAATTGTGTTTAAACTGCTGAAGAAGCCAATGTATAATATGTCAGCATGTTGATATAATTGAATAGGAAAATGACACAATTGCTCTTAAATTATTATTGAAGGACTGGATACTATTTCAATCATAGTTTGTTGTGAAGAAGCTATGTAACCACAATTTAGTTAAGGCTCTCTTTAAAGATCGGGATTATTCCAGCTTTCAGTCCTAACTCTATAGCTCTGTCATTTTTCAAGATGTACAGTTATTTTGCATATATCATCTTATTTCCTATGTGCCACCACTTTGTAGAAATGTGCTTAAACAGTAGATAAATCTGTATGCATTTGAATATGGCTGTATTTGTCCTAAACTTAACTTTTGCATGTTTTGCAAAGTGCTGTCTCCACTCTGATATTTTGAAGTTTGATTTTAAAAGAAAGCTGATGAACCATTGAACATTATATCAAAAACTAATGATGTACTATACGTTGACTAATTGAATTTAAATTTAAAAAAAGAAAAAGAAAAAATAAAAGTTGAAATTTACTTGAATTAAGCCATTTTCAATTTCTTCTTATTTGAGATTTTTATCTTGCCTAGTCTTAGCTTTCAGCCTCTCAGACTGAAGAATCCAATTCTCATTGGTGTACTTTTATGGGCGCTAATCAGATCTTTTAGTTACTATAAACTCAACTGAATGATCTTTAAAAATTGAATTTATACAAAATAAATTTTCCTTTATTTTGGAACTTAATGTAATCTTTTGTTTTATCAGAATTAAGGTCATATTTTAAACTTTGTTTATATTACTCTTATTAATAATAGGAAGAAACATGCTGGTTTGTTTGTTTATTTATTTATTTATTTATTTATTTATTTATTTATTTATTTATTACCAAAAATGGCTTCAATTCTCAAAAGTGAGTCATTTACTCCTAAGCAGGGCTAAAAATGAACACAATAAAAATGGCTACCAGGGATATGAATCACTCAGGAGAATCATGAAAATATAAGCCAATTCCAGGATCTCAACTAGGAGGAAAATTAGAAATATATAGCACCACTGAAAAGGATGGGTGATGAAGATTAGAAAATCCCTGGAAGTTTTCAGAAATTGCCATATTTTTCTTCAGTATTATTATTGGATAATCCACAGAAAAAGGCCCTGTAGCAAAACCCAACAGTGGATATCTCTGTAACCCACAGACCTCTCTGTAGCTATCACCTGAGAATAATGGCTTGTCTTTAAATCTCTGTTTTCAAATCTCACAATAATGCTGTCAGTGTCCTGCTATTATAAGAACCCTCCTGGCAAGCAAGTCTGGGAAATAAAGTTTTAAGGCTTTTAAAACTTGAAGTACAGAGAATAACTGATAATATTAACATAGATATTTTGATATGATTTGAGATATGATGACTAAATGTATTTAATTCAGTCATAAGAGTTAATGTTTCTCTTTTAATTAATCTTGATAAAAATTTGGACTGTTTATATCACAGAACAAATATAATTATGGCATAGTTTAAGAGTCATCAGACAAATTGTTTGCAAATTTTAAGGGTTCTATCATATTTTTATATTACACAATTTTTCCCCTTCTGGTAAGAATGGGGGCTACCCCTCTCTAGCCATTTCCATAAGAACTATTTCCATAAGAACTCTTATTTCTTGACTCATAAATTCTTTCTGGATTTTTTTCATTGTTGGTGTTTGTCTAACTTTAAAATTATAGTTAACTATAATTTTAAAAGATCATTGCATTTAACATAATCTAGCTATTTGAAAAGCCATAAGATATGGATCAGTAATTTTCAGTAGCTCTAGGCCAGATTTTATTTTTCAGTAAAAGTATAGTTTAATCATTTTCAGATAAAAAACAAAACTTATATTGCTAATGAAACAAAAAAATATTAAACCATGCATGAATATGAACTCTTTTCTTTAGAATCCCCAGAACAATTATTTCCTGGGGTTCCTGGGTGGGACTCAGTCAGTTAAGTGTACAACTCTTGATTTCAGCTCAGGTCACCATCTCAGGCTCCATCATGGGATGGAGCCCCCCCTCCCCCACCGGGCTCTGTGCTCAGCATGGCATCTGTGTGTCTCTCTTCCTCTATTCCTGCCCCCATGCTCTCTCTCTCAAATAAATAAATAATTTTTTTAAATAAAGAATTATTTCCTTTCTCTTGTCAAAATCATCTCTAGCTTTTACTAATGAACTGAACAGAAGAAATCTAAATTCTGCATATTCTTTTTCAAGTACCACTTATATAAATATGTATATAAGAAAATCATCTCCTTCCTTCAACTTACTATTGGCCTTCCAAGAATAGTATTTAGAAAGAGATGACATTATACAAAAAGATTGAATTGTAAGTACAGTAGACCCTTGAACAACACCAATTTGAACTACAGGGGTCCAGTTATGCATGGATTTTTTTTCAATAAGTACAGTATAGTCCTGTCAATATATTTCTCTTCCTTACGATTTCCTTAATAACGTTTTCTTTGGTTGACCTTACTTTATACTATATAATATATAGTACATATAACATACAAAATATGTGTTAACTAACTATGGTATTGGTAAAGCTTCCAACCAATAGTAGGCCATTAGTAGGTAAGATTTTGGGAGGTTAAAAGTTAGGCATCAACCCCTAACCCTCATGTTGTTCAAGGGTGAAGTGTAGTCTATGATCACATAGTAAGGCTGATAATTTGTTACCAAATATTTTTGTGACCACATTTAAAGGCTTGCATCAAATCCAAAACTTGGGTGAAAATGAATGGCTTTGTGTTATAGCACATGCACATGTTATAACAATTGGTACCTCTTTTTGGGTTCTGAATCACTAATCCAAATCTCAAGACCAATCAAATAATTTTAGGTCTCTTATTAATGCAATCTTTATTGCTGTTTTAAAAATATAATGACTGTGAACCTAAAGCTGTTCTAAAAAATAGTTTATTAAAAACAAAACAAAACAAACAAAAAAACAAAATGATACAAAAGTAGAATGGTATGTTGTTTTCCCAACAGTGAATTTCCATTGATTTAACATGAGTGACCAAATATCCAAAGGGATGTATAAAAGTTTAAAGCAAAGAAATATTATAGTACATTAATAAGGAAAACAGATTCTCTATTTGAATGGATAAACAGAGATTTCATCACAACTGAAAATAAATATTTACTTCATCTTAATATTTCTTCTGGAAATACAGCTTCCAATTTTAAACCATTTTTAAGATTGCCCAATTCATAAACTTGAAGCAATGCAATTAATTGCGATTATTCCTTCTATCTATTGTTTCTCTGTTTCTCCTAACTCCGGAATATGCAATCGAAACTCTGTAGTGCTGTAGAAACAACAGTAATCTGACATTAGAAGTCATGATTTCAAAACATGATTCTGACTCTAAGATGACCTTGAAAAAAATCACTAATTGTCTTTTTAGCCTCAATTCAAAGAACTATCTAAATTTTAAATTTGATAATGTCTGTGAAGCTACTTTATAACAGTGGAACATATAAGAATGGAATCCTCTTTTTAATTTACATGGTGAGTAACTAGATGAAATGGAAATGAATGGCCAAATAATTTTCAATAAGTATTCAGTCCAAATAGGGTAAAAACTTGGGACTGTTTTAGGGTTTTATGTCATGACAAGGATACAGGAATTACACATGATGTAGGATGAATTAGATAAAACAGGTAATCCTTGCAAGAGCCCTGTGGTGTTGGTCCCATTTGACCTTCATCTGCTAAAAATGAAACGTAATTTCCTTAAATCTGGCCCAATCTTCCAGAGAGTCAGAATGAGTAAAATACTTTCTCAAAGCAAGTTCTTCATACTTGAAAGGTAAATTGCCTCTCCTAAGGCACAAGGAAGAACTAATATATCCGAGAAAAGGTAATTTCTCAGGGATTCTCTTCCAGAAGAGTTGGCTAAGCAATAGAATATTTTATACACCCAATCTCTTCATGAAATCAAGTTCAATAAAGACAAAATTTGCACTATGTTTTCTTCCAAAGCACTTGGAAATCTATATTTCCATGTAAAGTAAATACATTTGTAAATTGACCATTTGATAGCACTCTATGTTCAAGATGCAGTGTTAATCACAGTTGATGATACAAAGTTGAATCACACAGGAATTTTTCCTCAAATGCCTTATAGGTTGTAATGTCATGTTGGGCCAGCCCAATGGGCTATAGGCTGTATAACCATGACATACACATTGCATATCAGAAATAACCAGAGTTTCTTTCCCATGACATGCTAACAGTCATTGTGTGATACAGGTTGCTTTCCGCTTTCCATTCTTTTTTCATATATATGCATGAATTATATATATATACTACCTTGCGATCTTCTCTTTACCTTCTTGATAATAGTCTTAAGTTTCACCCAAATACACTGAATTAACTAATAAATTATGATAAAATTTAAATTTCCTGTATATGATTATAAAACATATATAGAGATATACATGTGTTTATATATACACATATACACGTATATATAGGAACATAAACACATACAAACACACACATGGTGTTATGGATGTGTGTTCTTTCACTTTCACAGGAATAAATTTCTTTTGTTAGAGAAAAATTCAATAGATAAATAATTTCTGGAAATACACATTATCCTACCTAGTTGTTTAGAAGGTTTATTAAAGATACATATTAACAATACTTATGAAGGATGATGACATATCTTAATAAACAAATAAATCTAAATTAGATTTACTCAGAATTTTCTAAATTTAATTGACTAAGGTATTGCACATGACATATATTTGTATTATGACTTCATGCAAAGTACATATACTTTGTAAAACTCTTCAGTAGAGTCACGGGATTTATCTTCAAGTAACAAAATGCTCTATGGCACAACAAGGACTGTGTATATTTTAAAGTAGATTTAAAATACAAAACAACTTGGCATATTAAGAACCTAAAGTAATATTCTGGACTATTATTTCCTTGCATAATATAGAAACAAGGAATATGATCTTTCTAACAGCTTTCATAATGTAAAGAGAGGTTAATGATACATACCTCAAAAAATTCTGATGATACGTGTGAAATCTACTCTCTCAACACCTAATATGCAGCAAGTAGCAGTAGTCAACAAAAGTTAGTTGAATTTATCCCCCAGGTAACTTGTTAATTTCTTAATTTCTATATTTTAAGAATATACCCACTTGCCTCCTAACAGGAATGACCTACCCCTGACTCCCCCACCACACCCTCCACCTTGTAAATAAAATGGGAAGACATAAAGATCAAAGGTGGGAAGATGTAAGCCTTGAGCAATCTTATCTTTGAAGGAATGTTTGATCTCAACATTGAAATATTTTCTAATAAGTAAAAAGAAAAATGGAAAATAAATTTTAAGTCATCTCTACAATATCTGAAACACATCACTGACCCATCTGAAGCCTCTTAGAGACAGGAAAACCCTATGTTTTGAGAGGAACATATAAAAAATAGCAAAATTAGAGATAAGGATTGAGAGATAGATGATAGATAGATGATGGATAGATAGATATATAGATAGATGATAGATCATGTACACTAGATATGCACACACACAGCACATAAAAGACTAGATAGATAAAATTTATAATGTACTTACACAACATATAAAAATGGTATCTGAGGGCACCTGCGTGGCTCAGATGGTTAAGCGTCTGCCTTCAGCTCAGGTCATGATCCCAGAGTCCTGGGATCGAGTCCCGCATTGGGCTCCCTGCTCTGCAGGGAGCCTGCTTCTCCCCCTCCCTCTGCCTCTCTCTCTCTCTCTCTCTCTGACTCTCATGAATAAATAAATAAAACATTTAAAAAATTTTTTTAAAAAATGGTATCTGATACACAATTCTTATGATACTGTATTCTGTAATACATTGTGTTCTCATTCTTGTGTAACTTTCAAAGTCTAGAAGTTTAATTCCCACCTGATCTACACCACTATCTTGCTGACCTCTGCATTTAGGTTCAAATAATGGATTGTCTAGCCCAATATTCTATTACACTTGTGGCATCATGAGAGATTGGCTTTTATGATTAATATGATTAATATTATTATGATTAATAAAGTCATGATAGTTCACTTCTTTTGTTTGAATTCAAGTGTTTAGAACTTTAGTGTATATCATATACATTATTTTATTCCCTAATAGTTGTTCTTTCCTCTTCTTTCTGGTACAAAAATGTTTAGCTGGGCAAAAGCCAGCACTGCCTGTCCTGCTTCCATTCCAGGTATGTATTTTCATGTGACTAATTCTACCTGCATTGAAGTGCCATGGACAACATCCTGATTGATTTCTTAGAGGAAACCTTATTTACTCTCTGCAGCTTTTTCTCTGATAGGGATGAGAACCTAATGCTAAATCATAATGGTTCATACAGAGAACAACAATTGAAGGATGGCAGAGAAAAAATATTGCCATAACTTGGATCTTTGGAGGACCTTGTGGAGCTGAATCATTATTCCCTCTCTTCTTTCTATCTCCAGATTGGTATCAATGAGACATATATACTTGAAAAATAAATTCTTTTGGCTTACAGTTATGCATGCAGTTGAACTTATATCCTATATAATAAATGATACCTCATCTTTTACTAATCCTCTATTAAGTATTAAAACACATGTTTAGCTAATATATAGTCAAGTAACATAGAAGAATAAATAAGGCTTTTGAAGCCTCTGGAACCAATGATCAATTTAGATGAAACACTGGGGACAGAAGAACTTGTTAAAATAATTCTATGTATTCAGGAAAATCCACAATTTTGAAACTTCACAAGATAAATCACCCAGTTTAGTGAAAAGAAAAATAGTAAGAATAAAAAAAGTATGTGTGTGTGGGAGAGCATTGCTGCTACAAAAATGGAAAGATATCTATCAACCACACGCAGTAAGTGGATTTTGTTTGAGTCTCTATTTCAGCAAATCATCTTTGAATCTTATATAAGATAATAGGGGAAATTTAAATAATGACCAGACGTATGAAGATACTAAGTAATCACTGTTTTCAATTAGGTATCATAAGAGTATTGTAACTATATTCTTAAGAAGGTAATATGTTTTTGAGATATAGTAAAATATTAAGATGAAAGCATATGTGGAATGCCTCACAATAATACAGACGAGGAGGATGGGGGAGGTTTAGTGGAGATATAGATGAGACAATATTGGCCAAGAGATGAGAACTATTACAGCTGAATGATGGCTACACAGGGAATTGCTTATACTTTTATTTCTACTTTTGGACTTTTTAAAATTTGTCCATATTAAAAGTTTTAAAATGATATAGAGTATATGCTTTGAAGTAACATACATGATTTCTAGTCAGGTCAATATCTTGGAAGCTGTGTGCCCTTGGACAAGTTTATTATTCCTTCATTTTAAACAGTGAAGCAGTAGAAATAGTACTCATGCTATATAATTGTTATTAAGATTAAAGTAGCTCACGTATGTAGACCACTTATATGTTAAGAATCAATAAATGCTAACTACTGCTTGCATTTACTCAGTGTCATTTATAGGCATTTTGTGAGCTAGTTTAGGCAGCTAAAAAAAAAAAACCATTTATCATATCTCATGTGTGTATGTATGGAAAAATTGGTTGGAACTCAAACAAATTAATTTGGGAGACTTAGTCTATTTATAACTTGAAAATTGCTAGAATTGCAGTGACCAGAAATGAATACTTTACATTTTCCCACATAAATTAAAACATTGATGAATTGAAGATTCTACGATATCCCAAGCCAAAAATAAATAAGTCCTCTAGCAGAAGAATTATTTTAAACTTAAATGATGATTGAATAAAACACACTGATGTGAATGTTTTAACAGGAGAGTGATGAAAATAAATTTATGCTCCTTATATATCTGGGGGATTTATGGAAAATTAATGTACCTGATATTCATTCTCTCTCTCTGTCTCTCTCTCTTTGAAACGTTGGATCAACACGTTCTATATATCACCCACATGGAAGAATTAAGCATGTAATAAGCCTATTGACAAGATATGTATTGATGTAATTTTGTAAATTCACATTAAATGATTATTTGAATAAATTTGTTTTTCTTTATAAGTGTAAAAAAGCAATGACAAGTTTTGTTTCCTTCTCTCATTAAGTAAGCACCTTTTGATGGCCAGCTATACGAATAATTTTATAAATGCAAGATTTCAAATAGACTATTTTCAGCGGGAATAGACAATTTTCAACTTTTATGTTCTATAATTTCTCAGCAGAATTTAATCCTGAAAATCTTTCTTTTTTTTTAAAGATTTTATTTATTTATTTGACAGAGACACAGCAAGAGAGGGAACACAGGCAGGGGGAGTGGGAGAGGGAGAAGCAGGCTCCCCGCTGAGCAGGGAGCCCGATGCGGGGCTCGATCCCAGGACCCTTGGGACAATGACCTGAGCCGAAGGCAGACACTTAACGACTGAGGCACCCAGGCGCCCCAATCCTGAAAATCTTTCTAAAGCACATTTTTCTCTTGACTGCTACATGATCACCTAGTCCTTTCCTTCCACCTAACTTGCCATTCTTTCTCATGCTACTTCTTTGCTATTCTCTTTTTCTGCCACCACCTTTAAATGATGGTGGCATTTCCTGCAGGATACAATATGTGGTGTGCTTCTGTTCCTTTTCCAGAGTTGCAACCCAGGCAATCTAATTACAGTCTATAAATTTAATAAGCATCCAATCACATATGGCAGTGACTCTACATCCTTATCTTCTATCAGGACTATATTCTAATATTCACGATTATATATTCAAGTATACTTCGGTCAAATTAATTACTAATTCTCCTGAGTGTTGCAATTTCATCTTGATTTTTCCATCTGGGTAAATAGCCCTTTCTTGCAGTTGCCCAAGGAAGAGGATGGCAGTATAGACATTCTTGACTTCTGGGACTCCATTATTTATCATGTCTAAGACCTACTGGATCATAATTTTATACATGTCTCATACTGATCTCTTTTCTATGTGCATCCAGTCTTCATTCCAGGCCTACAAACCCTCTTGCTTGGATATAATATCTTCACAATTGGTCTCTCTGAACTATTTCTTACCCTTTTCCAACCTGTTCACTGAAGCTGAGTGGTTTCTCATAAATATATTTCTGTCCCTTGTCTGTCTTAAAATCCTTTCTTGGGGGTGCCTGGGTGGCTCAGTTGGTTAAGCGACTGCCTTCGGCTCAGGTCATGATCCTGAGTCCCGGGATCAAGTTCCACATCGGGCTCCCTGCTCAGCAGGGTGTTTGCTTCTCCCTCTGGCCCTCCCCTCTCTCATGCTCTCTCCATCTCATTCTCTCTCCCAAATAAATAAATAAAATCTTTAAAAAAATAATCCTTTCTTGGCCTCCAATTTCAGAAAGAGTAAAAACTTCCCAAATTTATAATTAAGACCACATACAATCAAATTTCTGAATTCCTTCCAATGCCAGTGAATCAGATAGGACACATACACATGTGTCTTCCTTTAAATGCCTTTTCATATTCTGTGCCTTTGTTCACATTATTCCATTGCCTGGAATATTCACTTTCTTCTCCTCTTTGAAAACACCTACATTTTTACTGAGAAGCAGCTCCAACAACATTCCTTTTTTGGAACATGTGCTCACTTCCACAAAGTGATGTAGGTTATCTCTATTTTTCCTCCTCTGTCCTCCTAAAAAATAGCATCATAATGAGTAAGAGACAGGTGGGGCTACATAGGGAGATATAGATAGGGGGCTATGTGATCAGGCTCACAGAAATCCCAAAAATGTGGAGGCGTGGGGAAACCAGAGATAAGGGAACAAACCAGACCACCCTGCCCTGGGAGTGTGGGGTGGGTGCCTTTTTTAATGATAATCACCTGTGACCAACAAAGAATAAGCAGACCCTAAAAAGGAAGTTATCACTAGTCCTTTCTCAATGGTGATATCAATAGAGATGCTAAAAGGATTTAAGTTCCCTGGTTAGCTTTCTATAAAAGACCAACTCTAAAGGCCTTCAGTGGCAACCTTGTTGGGACCCCTCTCACTCTACAGAGCTGTTCCTGTATCCTTGCTTAATAAACTTCTATTGCTTTACTCACTCTCCTTTGTCGGCGAGATTCCTTCTTCGACTCCCTGAGAAAAGAACCTAGCTCTCTGGCTTCAGTAATGCACACCATGATTCATCATAATTACTGACTTTCTTCTCCTTCCTCACCCAAGACTATGGGCTCCTAGAAGTAAACAATCTTGGGGCGCCGGGGTGGCTCAGACGTTAAGTGTCTGCCTTCGGGTCAGGTCATGATCCCAGGGTCCTGGGATCTAGTCCCACATTGGGCTCCCTCCTCAGGGGGAAGCCTGCTTCTCCCTCTCCCACTCCCGCTGCTTGTGTTTCTGCTCTATCTCTGTCTCTGTCAAATAAATAAATAAAATCTTTAAAAACAAAACAGAACAAAAGAAGTAAACAATCTTTAGTCATCTCTAAACGCCATTTATCTTAAAAAGTGCTTGATTTAAAATAAGGCCTTGTCATGTTTGTGGATCTAAAATCATAACAATATGGTTAGCAAAAGAGATATTCCCATTCTTAAGAGTAACTCAACTAGTGTTCGGACTTCTTATATGGTGTTTATATGCTCAAACAATAGGATTGTAGAGGTTAGATTTCAATTTTTATGTTCTATCTTAGTCTGATAATAATTACCATCTTTCTTTCTGAAAATGTTGGAATAGTTATTTTCTTGTTTTTGTGTTATTTTTTGTTATTATTTATGCAAATGGTGGCCCTTTAAGTTGATTTTATTCTCAGATTGAAAACAAGGCCAAATTATGTAAAATTTGAATGTTTTTTCTTTGAATTGCAGGTTATTCACTTTTATATACTTTATTTAATAATACAGAAAAGTTTAGGTATCAACCTTTTTTTTTTTGAAAGTTTGGGCCTTAGCTTTAATACAAAATGTTAGTCTTAGCTACCAAATTTGAATTTTTTAGGGGAACTATGTCTTGTCATTTCACCATAAATAAATAATAAATAAATAAATAAATAAATACTTTTTAAAAAAAAATCAGTCTGATTCAGTCCCCCTACTAAGGTAGAAGAAGAACATGGCATTTCAAAGCACTTTTATTTCTTCGAAGACTAGCTTGACCTAATGGTAGAAGCTCAGACAAATTTTTATAAAGTTTATTCCAAACTTTATTTCTTTTACAAAGTTATTTTCAATGCTTGCAGGGTTTTACTGAAAATAAAACCACTAGAAAACACATGAAGGGTGTGGAAACTGAATGGGAAGAAATCAGAGAGGGAGACAAACCATGAGAGATGCTTAGCCTTGGGAAACAAACTGAAGGTTGCTGAAGGGGAGGTGGTGGGGGGATGGGGTAACTGGGTGATGGGCATTAAGGAGGGCACTGGGTGTTATACACAACTGATGAACACTACATGTGAAACTAATGATGTACCATCGGTTGGCTAATAGAATTTAAGTTTTTAAAATTTTAAATTTTAAAAAAATAAAACACATGTAGAATTATTAATGGCAACTTCTTTTTAAGCACATAATTATTCATTTGGATAATGTTTGATCTATTGGTAAAATCTGTTTATGTAAAAGTTGTCTATGTAAGCTACAGTAAAAGAAAATTTTGACAGTTTTGAATTATTGTCATAAAGTAAAAAATGATTTTGTGTGGTTTTGCTCACTATCCAAAAGTTAAAAATTAAAATCCAAATTTGATTGCATAATTTCAGTAATATTAAAATTAATGTATTTCTTCCTATGGTGGCAATTTTTTATGAATAGCATTCACTTATATGTTTCTTTTTAAAATGTGACCTCATCATTTATAGCTTTTCTTCATGTATAATCAACTTTATTTCATTCTGAGCATGAGGACAAAACTTGTTGCAGAATGAGCCAATTTTTCAAAGAAATATTTTTTTTTCTGTAAAATGGATAAACTGCATATCCTATCTTAATAGGGGAGGTCAACTAACTACATTCTGCCACATGTGATGAGTACAGATATTTGGCACAGTGTTGTGTTCTTATACCTCCTCTACTCTGCAGAAGACCCAGAGGAGGACTTTACTCCCAAAGGGGATGTTCCATCACATCCAATCTCTTAAGTCTCTGAATCATTGACTGCAAGAGTTTCTTATAGAGCTGCCCATACATATCGGACTAAAAGTAAGAGAGAGGGCTGTGTTAAGCCACTGACAGTGTAGGATTGTTTGTTGTATTATTTAACACATTTTGACTAATACAGAAGCAGGCTACTAATGTGACCTATAGACTAAACCACTTTGTAAAAATTATGTACAATGATGTGGCTGTGAGACCATTTTAGTGAGGACCTAGGGGCAAAGGAAAGAAACAGAGGCTTAGAATGTGTGTAGATTGTTACTAGTTATGTATAGAACAGTGTAATTAGAGATGAGTTCAAACAGGAATTAGCCAATTAGAAAACATAAAAAAGAGGAGAGAATAAGAGAAATACAGGGCCTTGAGGGATTGGAAAAGCGGGTTGCTTATAGATAGGAAGCAATAAGAGAGAAGACTGAGAATGGTTTTGAGTAACAAGGAAGTGTTAGGATTCAGCCTCAGATCAAATATTAATTAAGGATGTGGCCTTCCCACTCATACCCATCTTCAGATAACCTCCAAGTAGCCTCCAGGTAGATTAGAAAACTTCAAGATACCTTGTAAAGTTAAAAAAAGATTCGTGAGATGAGTGCCAATAAGCAAAGCAATATATCAGTCTTGAAAATTAAATCTAGGGGGGAAAAAAATCACAGGTCTAATGACTAGGGAATTGAACTGACTAGAAATAATTAATTCCAACACATATAAGTTTTCAGGTCAATTGTACTGTCTAAAGAACCACAAAGTCATGCCTAAAAAGCATTTGTTACCTGAAAAGCAATCACAGGCGCCATGAATTTGCTCTAGCAGGAAGTTTTCTGTCAATGCAATGGAGTACCTTTGGAATGTTTACTTCACAAGTTCGCCTGTGAAGGAGCCAGACAAAATAATACAAAAAGGTAGAGCCAGAGGTCTAGAGCTCATAGACATAGTGCCTAGCAGAGTGTAGCAGCAGTTTTTCACCAAGATTAGAAAACTTTCACTTCCCATGCCCAGTTGGATTCCAGAATTAATATTGATCAGTATAGTCTATGTGTTGTTCTCCATTCTTCCTCTTTTCAAATTAGAGTTTGAAGTTATTCTATATGGGGTGCATGGTTGGGGAGTGAGTGGAAGAAGAAATATAATATGTCTTTTTAGTCTATGTAATGTCAAACCACAAAGGTCAATATGTGACTGAGCCTCATAAGCCCTTAGACTTTGAAATGGCTGCAAAGACACAATGGGATTTTTTGTTTTTTTCTTCCTGTGCCAACTATTGTCTGTCGATATCGCAAAATCCTATGGCCTTCTTGCCTTGTCCCTGTGTGATACAGGGAAAGCCCTTGGAAATTATACTTCTCAGCCCCCTTTGCTAATGAGATCTGGTTTAGATTTCACCAGTAATGACAGACACTTTTATGAGAAAGGAAGATGTGTGGAGAAAGAGTAGACATGAATTTTGAACAGCTTTTGAGTTACCACTTACAAATTACTGGTCCATGGTCAACTATAATCATGAAAGAAACTCCTTTAAACTCAGACACATTCTGATTTTGCCAAAGTGAACAGCAATTCTTTTTGACATTTGCTCTCCCTGTTCTTTAAAAAAAAAAAAAAAAAAAAAGCACATTTTTCACCGTATTAAACCCTTTCCTTTTATAAATTCTGGAGAGGTTTACATTTCCGGATTATCCCCTGTTGATATACATCACTTGGGTAAGGTGGTGTCTATTACATGTGTGTAAGCAGTGTGAAACAGATATTTTAAGTCAATAAAGGTGGAATTTGGCAGACTCTGACTTAATTTCTCACTAAATCATTTACCTTTTGCTCTTAGGCACAGAGCTAATCTACTACATTTCCCAGCCATCTTTGCAATTAATCCAGTCATGTGACTGCTTTCTGGCCAGTGTCATGTCATGTACCGGCCAAATGTCAAAGATTCATTGGAGGACTAGAAGATCCCAAGGGGAATGGTATAGCTAATGGGTAGAAAAAGCCTGAATCCTTGGGTCACTACTTGAAGAACAGCCACTCAACCATGAACCTCTGTTGTATTCTTCATGAGTAAAATTAAACCTTTATTATTTTAGCCCAATCATTTTATCATTGTTGTTATAAAAGTTAGCTTATCATGATTAGTACAGTAATTTCATATGAATTTGAAATTAGTGTTGGAATAGAAAATATATGCATAATGGCTAGCATTACTATACATTGCATATGACCTTATATGTGCAAATTTCAATGGGTAAATGTGCAACGATTTGTTAACAAAGCCTTGGCATAGACTTGGAAGTTTGGAGGCAGAAGAGGAGGAGTAGAGAAGAAGCAATGGCTTGATGACACTGAGCCCTTTCCTGTACCAATCAAGACTAAAGAACCTATTCAGAGACAGACATTGCTACAGACTTCAGATTCCTGTGTCTCAGACCAATTTTACTTCCTGCTTTCAAATAGAAATTACAGTTCTTTCCTCTACATTCTTCCTGCTCAAACTCATGTTGCCCTTTTTACTTTTGTCATACTCATGAGGCAATGGTGCAATGGAAAGTACTAGAGAGCTGGACTGGAGTGGATCAGTGGATCTGGGTATGAAGACAGCTCTACAACTATGTGTTTTATAACCATCATTGGATTCTTATTAGTAATGATTTCTAGCTTTAATTTCCTAGGACTAAATATGACTAATAACGTCCACTTAAACTGTCTTTGAAAAGTTTAAGTTAAGTGAGTTACTCTGTGTCTAAAATGGTTGGATCACATAAACAACTTCAGGAATGACATTTTAGTCTCCTCATTACAGATCTACTTCCATTACTCTTTCTTTAAACATGCATTTTGGCACTTAAACCTATATTATCTTATATTATTAACTATCATTTTACCAATTCCAGTATCACGTAGTAGATATATAGCCTCATATATGTCATTTAATGAGAGGTTCCTTGGATATAAAATAAGAATAATAAATTTTACCTTGTGGAAGTATTGTAAAAAGTAAAGCTACCCAGGTAACAGAAAACTAACAAAAATATGTATTCTTAGTTTTATTATTAATTAAAAGTTTTGAAAGGATAGGCGATATCTGACTATTTTTGTCATTACAATGCCTAGCACAGAACTGTATTACAGAATAATGAACTTAATAAACAATCAAATTGATGTAAATTGACTGACTGAACAAAACTGCTTTGCTAAGACTTTTGCTTATTTCTATATTCCTGTGTGCACATATTTTGACATTTATCTTTCCTCAGGTCACACTTTAACAAACTATGAAGAATTTAGTTAATTTTCTAACCCAGCATTTTCCAAAATATGCTGTACAAAATGACAGTTCTGTAAGATGGTCTATGAAAAAAAATGTTTATGGTCAATTAAGTTTAGTGTACACTAGGTAGAATATTTTACTCTTAAAGATTGATGATGCACATGAAGATATGAGGAGACTTGTGAACTCTACTAATGAAGCAACAAGAAACTTTTTTACCTTTTCTTTACTGAGAGTTTCTCAGATGTTTCTGACTTGCCCACTCTCACTAACACCACCTGCCTTAGCACCCCTAGATCCAATCAAAAAGCACTTAGCAAACTTTCAAAGTTCCATATAATGTGGAAATACAGCCCTAAAACCTGGGACGAAGCCTAAGAAAGCATCCTATCTGAGGGATTATCTTTCCTTAGTAATGCCACAATTTTCTGGAAGACCTGCTCATATATTTGTGCTGCTTTCACTAGTGTAAGCACGTGTGTATAATTTCTTGCCAATAGAGAGTAACCCTACTGCTTTTGATTTTCCACAAAAAGGATGATAATAAGGGCAGGACAATGGCTACCGAATACCTCTGTGCTGAGGTCAATTGACAAGTATATATTTGCCCACCAGTGATATTCCTCAATATTTTATTTCAGTCTCAAAAACATCTGCCCTCTGGGGGTTAGGATGGACATCTCACTGGATACTTGTACGTTTCTGTTTGTGCTCTGCTATAGAACTATTCTTTTTGATCTGCTATAGAACCAATCTCCATCCACATACTTGGCTAGCACACTTTGTCTGAGATCAGAGACTCAATTCTGGTCACACTTCTCAGATCCTAGATTCTAGTTTACATTACACAACTGAAATGAATCTCCACCTATCCTTTCATCTTTGCTTTTATTTTATTTCTATTTCTCCTGTATAGCTGTAATGCTTTTTTTAATTAATTAATTTATTTTTATTTTTTTAAGATTTATTTATTTATTTATTTGACAGAAAGAACAACAAAGAGAGAGGGAACACAAGCAGGGGGAGTGGGAGAGGGAGAAGCAGGCTTCCCATTGAGCAGAGAGCCCGATGCGGGGCTTGATCTCAGGACCCTGGTATCATGACCTGAGCCGAAGGCAGACTCTTAATGATTGAGCCAACCAGGCGTCCCTGCAAAGCTCTGTTTTAGAAGAATTTACAGAGAAGAGATTTTTGCTTTTATGTTGTCAAATCTGTCAGTAGTTTCCTTTATTAATTCTAACTTTGGTCTAATTATTAAAGTCTTCCCTTTCCTACACCCATGTTACTATTTTTTTCTTCAATTGCTTCTAATACATTTATAATAAAGATATGCCCCAAAACACACACACACACACACACACACACACACACACACGAGCAAGTCAAGTCAACTGAAGCTCTCATTTTGTTTTTTTTGTTTTTGTTTTATTTTCCTAAACCTGCAGTTAATCATACTCATAATATTGTCTTATGATTTTCTTGATTGTGCCTAATATTTCCTATACAATATCTTTAAAATGTTTAAATCTGCCTCTCTTCTTGTTTGTTCACTTTGACCTTTTTCCCGCCCAGGCTTCTCGTCTTGAAATGATGTGTGTATTCTCCTCCGATATCTTTATTCAAATCACATACCAAAGCTTGGTCTGACTATTTGAATAGCTTCTGTTCTACATTTCTCTGAGACTATTATCCCTACTGTTTTCTTTCTGTAACTAACGTTCACTGCTAGCACTTTTTCCAACCCTCTTCCATAGTATAGGCAAGCATCTTGGGCCAACTACTCAATGAAAATTACATAAACATCTGATTGTTTTTTTTAATGAAAATAGACATATATCTATAGCATTTACATTTAGATATGTAATAGTTGACCATATAAACTTTTGGAATGATTGAATGGAAACTAATTAATTAATTAATATAGGTATTTCCAATTTTGAAAAAGTTACAGAAAAGCTCTCCAACTTATCACGTAGCACTTCATCTACAGGCATAAAACTTACATATTCTATCTAGTATAAACAACAATCGTATTATAACTTTGCAGGGGCACCATTCTGCTAGAGATCTGTTTACCTTTAATTTAACTGAGAAAGATAAACAGCTGTTTTCCCTAGGCTTTTTAGCTCACAAATTTCAAGTGCATCTGTAACCCAATGCAGAATCTGAATGAATCTTAATAGTCCATGTAAAATAGATCTCCCAACTAAAATCTATTCACTTAATTTACCTTTACTAATTCTGATCTGATACCAGTGTCTCTGGCATACATCTTGCTAGCAGCCTAGCCCACCTCTGTTTTACTACTTAAGTCTCTAGTTAATTGCTAGGTCTGTCCCCCAACTTAAACATCAGTCCCGCTTCCTTCCTTACCATCCTAAGGGATGGACTTTGTGGGGCATCTAACAATCACTGGTTAGGATATTTCTATAAATACATTTTAGAATGTCTCTGTCTTTCTCACTTAATACTACATTTCCTGCCATGTATGCATTAGTCACCGTGTACGGGATTCAAATTGTTTCTTTAGCCTATTGTTTCACACTATTCTATGTTTTCTGTGAACACTCGGTTATTTTCTAGACAGTCAGATACCTCTTAAGAAATAGCTCCAGTAGGTTGCTTGCTTTGCCCCTCGCCTTCCCCTCCTCATCCCCAGGCATTTCTGAATTCTTCCCTTTTTCTCTACCATATCATTGAAGTCTTAGCACACAAAATTAAATGATAATCAAATTACAGAAAAAGGGTTCCTATATAAAATTCCTTTTACTGAGGCCCAGGTATATATTTCCCCACTGACTCATAATAGTGAATACAGTTGTTAATTAAATATATTATTACATCCATTCATTTATTCAACATAAACTGATTGATCACCTACTACATGTCAACACTAGTGATTCAGCAGTGAAGCAAGAGAGAAACTCCCCTTTATTCTCACGGACGACAGTAGCCTTTCTGCTATTCTGAGAAAACAATTGATATGTCCATCTTTACATTTTAATAGATATTACTAAATATCTTCAAATTCAGTATAAAATATACAATCCAAATGCACAGTGATGAATATTGACTTTGATTTATTGAATCAGATCCCTAGAAAATATTGATCAAGTTATGGCCTAAAGCAGCATCTATCTGCGATCCTGGGTATACAGGGAACTGCAGCTAACTGTAATTTACAAACGCTCTCCATGTTGCCTTTTATCTGGTACTCAACGCAAAGGGAGACAGAGAGCATTTTTGTCAGCTATTTCCACTGAGATACTTAACAGCATAATTATGACCAAGGACATTCTAAGTCCTTCTTTTTGCATTTGCTTAATGAAGTACTCCCCTGCCACTTGAATTGCAATTAACCATCACTATTTCTGTGTATCCAAACCACACCTTGCTCAGGTTATAGTTTAAAGCTCACAAGACATTCAATTCTTCTTAAAACCTTTATTCTCTAGCCAACCCTGGACTTTCCCCCACTTAAATATTTTTCTAGCGGACATTTCCTATATAACACACGTTTGCTCTATGGTTACAATGCTTGTGTACACAATTAGATCATAAGTTTTACAAAGATGAAAAATAAGCTATAGTACAGAGTATATTTAGAATGGAGTATACTTGGAGTAAATATATCTTCATTTTACATAGTATTTTACTATTTACAAAGTACATTTTCAAATATTCATGAAACAGCTGCATATAAACATTTAATCAATTATCACGTTTAGTTAGTATCATGGAACACTGTCAAGAGGTTTCTCTACTTCCTCAATTTTCCAGTATTCCCTGAAAACTTTTAAATTAATTCAAATTACATCAAGACATTTAAATAACAAAAATCACTATGTAAAATGCATCAAAAAGAAGTAGAAATAGTATGAGCATTCCAAGCAGGTAGGGTTTAATATAATTATTAAAGATGTTTAGGCATCTATGTTTATTGGAAACACCTTTGTCTTTATCCAGATACAAAGTCAATAGTTTTTTACATTGTGATTGAAACTTCTCTTTTGGGGCACCTGGGTGGCTCAGTCGGTTAAGCGACTGCCTTCAGCTCAGGTCATGATCTCTGGGTCCTGGGATCGAGCCCTGCATCTGGTTCCCTGCTCAGCAGGAGGCCTGCTTCTCCCTCTCCCACTCCCACTGCTTGCGTTCCCTCTCTTGCTGTGTCTCTCTCTGTCAAATAAATAAATAAAATCTTAAAAAAAACACAAAACTTCTCTTTTGCTTTGTTCACCGATTATACAAATATACAGAAGAATAACTGCATACCAGTCACCATGCAAAAAATTGGGAATATGATCACAAACAGGAGACATTTCCTGTGATTAATCTTATACATTAAGCTTCATTGAGCCTTTATTAAGGTTTTGGATAGTGAAGACAAGAGTCAAGCAGCAAGGTAATATGTGTAATGTGGTCTCAGGGAGGAAGGACAGTTTGATGCAAATAAGAAAGACAAGAATCTGTTCCTTAGAGGGACAGAGAAGAGCTCAGAGCTACAGTGATATCTAAATTGAGATGTTAGGTTGAGATCTAAAATTTATGGGGGCCAGACTTGCCAGAGATGATGATTCATTGTTGGTGTATTTGAAGTAGAGAAAACAATTTTAATGGCCAAAACTTAAAAATATTCTGGAATGGCAAACCTATGTAAGTGAATTTTTTTGGTAAGTCTGGATTACAGATTGGGAAAGGGCAAATAACTAGACAGTTTAACAGAACACAAAATGCAAACTATCAAATTTGAGCTTCATGGCAAAGGAGATGAGGAATGATTTAAGAGGAAATCTAGGAGGATTTTTTCCACTAATTTATGAGCAAGATTATGATGGGTTGAATTACACTAATGACATTCAAAGTGAAGAACCGTGAAAGGATTCATGAGATGTGAAGAAGACTCAATGGACAGATCTTGATTATTTATTGAATGCAGAAACTCAGATGTAGCAAAGGAGTGAGAAAAACACATTTACAGCTTAAGCATATTGATGAAACTGAACTATTTACCATTTATTTAGTTAGAGCTCTGTGTCATGTTTTTGTGTGAATGTGTCATTGTTAATCCTATCTCACACTGATGGACTATTGCATTTCTTAATGCTTTTTCCAAGAACATTCTTGTCTGTGTCTCCTCTTTTATGTGTATAATTGAATATGATGTTTATGTCACATTTTATGTGATGTTTACTGTTAGAGGATAATGTCAAACTATTTTTCAAACTGTTTGCAAACATTTCCACTCCAGTACATGGAGACCATAGAGAACATGTGGTCAACATCCTTTCTAGTACTTGATATTACCATAATTTTTATTTTTTTTCCAATTGATTGTATATATAATATGGTATTACATTATGATCTTGGTTTTTATTTCCCAGATCATTAATAATATTAAATACCTTTTCACGTTTGTTGGCCACAATATTAATCAGCAAATATAGTCAGAAATATAAGACAACAATATAGACTAGGTCCTTGAGCTCATGGAGTTTATCTTTTCATGGGGGATACAGAAAAGAAAGAAAATTATTAAAATACTACTTGGCTATAAACATTGTGTAGAAGGTAAAGAATGTTAAAGCAGTGCCTTGTTTTAGATACTGGTTATCAGGTGAGTTCCTCCTGAGGCATGATATTTGAGCAGAGAACTGAATGATGAGAAGGACAATTCTTTTGGCTATATGGGAAAAGAATAATTTCAGCTCAGAGAATAAAAAATATATAATGATCCTAGGATGGGGAAGAGTCTGATATATCTGAACAACAGCAGAAAAACTAGTGTAGTGACTGCAGTAAGAAAGGAAGAAATTAGGTGGGGGGATGGGTTAGCCCGGTGATGGGTATTAAAGAGGGCACGTTCTGCATGGAGCACTGGGTGTTATACACGAACAATGAATCATGGAACACTACATCAAAAACTAATGATGTAATGTATGGTGATTAACATAACATAATAATAAAAAATAAAGAAAGGAAGAAATTATGATAGAAGATGTGTTCAAAGAGGTCAGAAACATTCAACCAACAAAAGTGTATTGAATGCCTACCACCTATAAGTCATTATTTCTGCAGAAAAAAAGCTAGACCCAGTCCCTTCTGTCAGAAATATACTACAGGACACCTGGGTGGCTCAGTCAGTTAAGCATCTGCCTTTGGCTCGGGTCATGATCTCAGGGTCCTGAGATCAAATCCCACATTGGGTTCCTTGGTCAGTGGGGAGCCTGCTTCTCCCTCTGCCTGCCACTCCCTTTGCTTGTTCTCTCTATCTATCTCTATATCTAAATAAAATCTTTAGAAAAAAATATATATTACAGAACAGGTAAATATGCAAAGAATCCCTTCTTTTTCTCAGTTGGTTTTGCCAGTATTTTCTTTGCCCCTCACTTTGCAACATCCTTTATGCTCTTTGTCTCAATTACTGTCTTTCTACATAGTCTCTGTTGTATCTACCTAACAACACTATTTTTTTAAAGATTTTTATTTATTTGAGAGAGAGAGCGAGAGAGTGAGAGAGAGAGAGCACAAGCAGGGAAGAGAGGGAGAAGCAGACTCCCTGCCCACTGAGCAGGGAGCCCGATGCAGGACTCGATTCCCAGGACCCCAGGATCATGACCTGAGCCAAAGGCAGCCACTTAACTGACTGAGCCACGCAGGCGCCCCTCCCTAACAACACTATTGATGGAAAAAAAATACATTATTATCCTCAGAAATGAGCAAACAGGAATAGATTGACTAGTAAAGTTGATTAGGCCCACAGTTAGTAATGAGATGGAAATAAGAATTAATCTAAGCCTCTGGCTCAAGGCCAATAGAAGAGAGATTTTCTTTGGTAAAATAGAATTTCTAGGGACAAACTTATGGAATAATCACCTTGTGGGCTGTGAATTTTCCTGGAAGCACAGTGGTTACACTGAACATTTCACTCTGGGCGCAGGTAGAAAGGGAAGGCCAGGCTGATCTACATGTTTTTGTATTTTTTTTTTTTTTTTTACTTTTCCTGTGGCCGCTATACTCCTATCTCTACTTCTTCCTAACTGGGACTTCCTTAAGAATTTAGAATAGCACTTGTGACTTGTAGAGTTGTAAACTGCCAGGTCCAATATTTGTAGTAAAAGTATCATATTGACTTAAACACAACTCATGGGTTTTTGTTTGTTTTTTTTGTTTGCTAGTTTTTGTGGGTATAATGCTTACACCTTGGAACACTGAACTTCCTTAGCAATGTTGTTATAGTCACAGTGTAGACACTATAGGCAAATGGGAAGCAAAAGGTTATAGGCTTAGGTAAGTCTGTGAATACAAACTACAAAATAAGGTGAAAGCAATGACCTAGTTTGATGTATCACAAAATCTGTTCTACTAAATTGGTTAAATCTTCAGTATACATAATTCATTTATCCTTCAAAACAGTCTTCAAAAATTGATAATACCAGGAAAAGGTGGTTGATTTTTATTATACAATATGTGAACATTAAGTCAAAAGGGTGTCATTAAGAGTTTACCTAATCCTAAATCATTCCAGGTTTTCTTTGAGATTCTTTTTTTTTTTTAAGATTTTATTTATTTATTTGAGAGAGAGAGAATGAGAGATAGAGAGCACGAGAGGGAAGAGGGTCAGAGGGAGAAGCAGACTCCCGGCTGAGCAGGGAGCCCGATGTGGGACTCGATCCCGGGACTCCAGGATCATGACCTGAGCCGAAGGCAGTCGCTTAACCAACTGAGCCACCCAGATGCCCTTTCTTTGAGATTCTTATACACTTTCAGAGACCTCTAGGGAAAATTTGCCCTAAATCTTTTGGTAGGAATATTTTAGAGAACTTATGATTTCTATAGTAATGAATGGCTGCATATTTGTATGCATAGGTGGAGAAAACCAGGCTCCTTGGAGAGAGTACTATGGAGAATGACTGATTTGGGCAAGCATGGACACACTTGGGATTTTTAGTTTTGGCTTTTGTCTTTGTTTTGTATACTAATCTTTTTTTTTTCTTCTTCTCCTTTCTAGAACTGGCAGACACACTTGTCTAATCCCATATGAAGTATAAAGAGAAAACATTCCTTAAAGAGAAGTCTGTGTGGATAAAATGTAAAGTGTTTGTTGAATGAATAAATAGTCTTGGATTGAAGAAAGAAAGAAACTAACAACTGAAATTCTATACTCAACCAAATACTAATTTTATTGAAATGTGAAACCACTAGAGTTTTATTAGTTTCTTATTTTTTTTTATTGAAGTCTATGGGAGAAGATTCAAACTAAAATAAATTTGGACATATTATAAAGCTATTGAAAAAGAATAAACCCAAAATCAAATTTGTATCTGAAGTACATTGTTATCCCATTTTCAACATCTAAAATTACCCTCATTGTGCTTAAAAAAAAATTGTCTCATAAGCTGTATGATGATGGCACACCTTTAACCTAAGCCCAGGAGAACAGGATTGAACTGCTATGGAATAATTTCACTTTCTTAGAAGAATGCAGTAAAATAAGTTTCAACTGAGTTCCTTGTATCCCCCTAATTCTAGAAGATGTTGCTGAAATGTCTAATAACTGTTTATTACAGGCAAATATCCATAACTCAATATATGAGTTGGGTTATAAGAAAAGGGGAGCAAAAGAGCTGAGAACACCCCATTTTTTTTCATTTCAGACCAGCTAGAATAGAAACTTATCTATTCAATCCCTGAGGGGTCAATCCTGTAGAAATTATCTGTGGCCTTCTGTACAATTCAGGGCCCGTGAGGTGACAGATCTTGTCTCTGCTGCAGAATAAGCTATTCGTCTGGAAATTTGGGTGGCCTGCAGAATACATTTGCTTCATTAAATATGCCTGGATCAGCTTATTCGCCTGGAATAGGACAGAAACAAAGAATAGCTGTGCCACAGGAAAAAGAAATCATGGAGATGGACAACAGATGACTCAAAGCAGATTTATTTTTTTTCTTGTTTAAAAAATCCATTTGAACAATTATATTCTACTTTTGCCAAATAAGCTCTTGGTTTTCTTTTCTTTCCTTTCTTTCTTTCTTTTCTTTTCTTTTCTTTTTTTTTTAAGGAAATGGACATGGGATAAGGAGTAAGCATAATAACTAGCTCAGAAAGGCACTCATTAAATGTTTTGAGGCTAATGATGCCTCCATTTCCATACAAAACAATGGGAATTCCATGCAGCTTCTATTACCTGGAAAGATCAAGCCACAGGGGAAGGCAGAGTGCTAGTTCACTGCATTCTTGTGATAAATGTAGGAAAACAACATTTATTTTATATATCGAATCTTGTAGCTGAAAATGGAGTACAATTCCAGCTTTTTGCCTACAGAAGATTCTAATTAGAAAGACTGAATTTTTTTCTAAATGTTTTCGCATCTCAGTTATGCCTCTTAAGGTTTTTGGGGTTTTTTTGTGTGTGTGTTTTTGAGCATCACTTATCACTTAGTGCAGCCTTAGAAATCATACAGTATAGGGATGTATTCACTTTGCACAATATAACATATATTTGGAGGTTTTTTTTTCCTGTAATTAACATGAGCTTGTTCCTTAAATTTTGCTCTTATTCTCAAAATAAATTGCTGTAAAGCAGTATGACTACTTGAATCATAGACTCTTTACTGTGGAAATGTGTTCTGTCATAATCTCTATGTCCACTCCTTATTCCCAGCACATCTTAAAAAGGAGAAATGCTTTATGCTCACATATTCTCCTTAATTTACTAACACTCATATCTGTTTGTCTACTATCTTTACAAAGCATAGACATGCTTACTGATTGCTGTGATTAAATTTATTGAGCATATATATCAGTTACAATTATCATTTCACTTAATGCTCACAGCATTGAGATGTTAGTGTTATTTGTATTATTTATTTGGCAGCAGAACAATTTTAGGAAACAGGCCTATCTGATTCCTATGATGCTTTTTATCATTATTTGGTACATAATTAATATGATAAAATAATGATGATGATTATAGGGAAGAAAACAAAAGAGAAAATAAAGAGTAAGAACAAAGAAAAAGCAAATATCATTCTAGGGTACTTAATATGTGGTAGCTAAGGTTTCCATTTGGAAATTCCTTCCTGGAGATTCTTGGGATATTTATGATTGTTTCTATCCTGATTCCTGATAAAAATAAGGTGCACAATTGGAGAAACATTATATTTAATAAAATATGATATGACTTAATAATATAATTCTCTCATAGGAATTAAAGTTTAACAACATAGACATGTTTCTATTTCATCGAATATATAAATATTATGTCTGAAGCAGGAACAGAAAACATTATTAAAAGTTAAGGTTGACATTTCTGGGAAACTACACAAGGGTACACGGGGGAAAACAATTAGGTTCTTGGGTGAAGCTGTTGCCATGATCCAAATGTGTGTTCATGGACTCTTCTACTGCTAATGATGAGTCATTATTGCAAAGAAAATAAGTTTGATCACATAACGTACTTTAGACAAATTCTGTGAGCAGTGTTCCAAGAAATAACAGATCTTCAAGGCAAAATAAATACTTAAATCCCAATTTTGACACATAATTCCATGTAGTGTTATTAACCTCACTAGTACAATAAAATATGCTACTTGGATGCTATCCAATTACATTCACAGGAATTCTTCAGTGTTTAAAACTTTGCTCTAGGCTACAATTCTTTGTAAATGTTTTTAATAGAAGAAATGCAAAGGGAAGTTGTGAATATTTTTGTGGAATCCTCTCTCACAGATAAAATCAGCAATGATCGAAATTCTGAATTAGCAAAAGCAGAACCAATTTCAAAGGCAGAACAAAAATTAGTGTAAGCAGAAAATTATTTTTATCATAAAAGTGGAAATGAGCTTAGATGAAGCAACAATCATGCTAATGATGAACACCAAGATGCTTTGGTACATACACATAATAATTCAACCAATGTCAATGGAAAATTAAAAAAAATTGTACCTCTGAAATATTTCTCATCTCAACAAAGATCAAAAACTATTAGGTAGAACAATTTATACATTGTGTGTTCAAGATTTTATTCAAAGAATAATAAATAGCTTTTTAAGTATTCAATATTGCAGTATTTTTAATTTTTAAATGATTTTTGACATTTTAAAAACTTTGCCATTTGTATGCCATCAATATTCCCCTTCTGTTTCTACTATCAAATATCTATAGCATATACAGATAATTTTTGTTATTGAAATATGCACTCATCCCAAAATGCAGTCTGTAATCATAATAATAAACTATGCATTATATATATATATATAATACACATATATACATACAAGACAACAGGTCCAAAAATGGAGTCACTTATGCTAAGCCCCACCTCACAAAGCCCAGACTTAATTACAGTTTCCAGAAATGGAATCTTAAGCCAGTCAATCAAGGTTCACCTGATCAGCACTAGTTAAGTAATCTGCCTGATAGAACCCTGTCATCCCTAAAGGGAAGTTACCAGAGGATAAGAAAAAACACTTTTTTGTCTAGTCTAACTTCCTTGTTCCTGATCCTTTCTGCCTATAGAAGTTTTCCATTGTGTATAGCTCCTTTAAACTCCTTTCTACATACATATATATATAGTACATATTTATATATACATATACACATGTTTTACATGCATTTATATGTATTTAAACATGTATATACATGTATACATATATGTGTTTATAAGACTTATATATGTATATAAAACTCCAGATTTTAATATGACCCTAACATCCTCTGTCACAGTCTGACTTACTGTTTATTATTATGGTCACTCATTATTCTTTAAAACATGTAAATAATGTTTAGACAAGTCCAGAAAACCAATGATTTAGGATTCCTGAGAATTCACAGGAATCCCAGTTTATTATTCTTGACTCCCCCAATTTACTATCCCTCAGAAATTCGGAAAAACTTTTTTTTTGGAGGGGGAGACAAAACAAAGTCCTTTAGTGTAAGAACATCTTGTTGTAAACACCATCTTGTTTTCCTCTGCTGGAGTCTGGTGTTTCTCTCTCCTGGACTTGGCCATCAGCAGTCAGGGCCTGGCACCTCTCCTTCCTGTGAGAGCCCGCAGGGAGCACGTGGCAGTGGTTTCCAGAGCAAGCTCCCAGAGACAGTGCGCTCTGGTCTAGCCCCTCTGTTGGAGTCTGGCTGTGGGAGCCGCTCCCATGTTTTTGCAGAAAAAATTTTAGCCTGTGGAAAGCTTTTCACAATTTGGTTTCTTTTCTGGAAAGTTTTGGTCTTTTACCCTTGGTGGCCCCCCTGACCCTCGAGCAATGTGGACATCAAGGTTTGACCCTCCCTGGAGCTTGATGGGCCACTCACAGATGCTGAGGGGTTGGAGCCCTTGTGCTCCTGCCCATTCAGTTGGAGCCCGGGCTCAGTTCCGGTGGGCCAACCCACCGTGGGCGGCAACCCCGCTACGCTTGGGTTCACATCCTCTCCTTCCACTTTGGAAAAACTTCGAAATGGGGAATTATAAATTGATGCCATTTTACTTAGAATTCTACATGCATTATTTTATAACTTTCAACAAACCTATAAAATAAGCATCTTTTTAAATCTTCATTCTATGTATGAGCAAACTTACTTTAGAGAGGGTAAGTCTCTAGCCTAATACTACCCGCCCCCCCAAAAGGCATGAGGCCAGAACTTGAACCTTGTGTGCCTGGCACAAATACCTTTATAAGTAATAATTGGCATATGAAGACATTAAACACATAACTTCATCATCTAAGGGTAGGCTCTGTGCACTGGACAAATTATTTGTCTTCTAGTGAACGTCTTCTATCACTTGATATATTCTCTTGTTCGGTAATCAAGCTACTCCTTTTCTTTAATTCCCTCATACAAGCAATGGTTTCTCCAGCAACCCTGGTACCCGCACCAGATACATTGGAGGAATTCTAGATTTAACTTTGTCTCTTTAATTTTCAGTTGTTTATTAAGTTTTAAGGATTTTATTTTAAGATTTTATTTATTTGACAGAGAGAGACACAGCGAGAGAGGGAACACAAGCAGGGGGAGTGGAAGAGGGAGAAGCAGGCTTCCCGTTGAGCAGGGAGCCCAATACAGGGCTCTATCCCAGGACCCTAGGATCATGAGTTGAGCCCAAGGCAGACACTTAATGACTGAGCCACCCAGGCACCCCAAGTTTTAAGGATTTCACACCTCAGATAAGATCTCTATATCTTTCTCTGTTCTCCACTGCAATGACATCGTCAGATTCTCTTACCATGGACATAGCAACAAAATCTTAATCTCCAATCCCTGCTTTCTGGACTCTAAAATGATTTTGAGATAGTACATATGTGATTTATTAAATCAACTTTCCTGTTTAAAGTAGTAAGAATTCTTATGTCTCTGTGATAGATTTTATTGTTATTCACCAAATATTTTCATTTTCTTTGTCATGGTTCCCTTTTCTTCAGGAAGTCAGTAAGGGCCACATGACTTGCTTTAGCCAATTAATTATGAACAGAAGGGACACATGTAATTCTGATAAAGGTGTTTAGAAATAGTGCCACCGTGATGACTAGCACTGAGCCAGATAGACATTGTTTTATAAACCTGGGGCTCAGAGTGAAGAAATATGGACGAGTGTGGTAAATAGTTTGAATTGGATATGTCTTGTGAAGGAAAAAAATGACATTTGTGATCACAAGCATGAAGAATAGGGTGTCATTTTCTGTGACTACATAAACTAACTTACCTCATCTGCTACAGTACCTACAACTTATAAGATCATTAATCCATATTATAGTTTGGCATGCCAGATCCTATACATACGATTCCTGCCAATATTGCCAATTTTATGTCTAGCATTCTTCCCCCATATCCTTCCACTCTCAATAACATCTCAAATCTATAATGTTTTCTTACAATTCCATGTCTTATCCATGTTTTAACACAACCTTGTAATATCCATATTCCACAATATTTTTCCTCTGTGAAGTTTTCCCAGAAGCACATCATCCAGACCATCACCAATCCTGTGGTCTCAAAATAGCCCTCATATGCCCCAAACACTTTATTAAAGGGATGGAGCTGTACTATGTTTGGCAAATTTAGATCCTTTACTAGATTAAGTATAGCTTTTTGAGGACAGAGCTTATGTATTTAATTCACCTTTACATAACTACACTGTCTAGGATGGTGTGGTGTATTAACTATTCAATATAACCTTATTGAACATGTAAATGATCAGTAAATAATGGATTTTGAGGTTAACTACTGATTCTTATTAGTAAAAAGTGCTCAAACATATAGTTTAGTAGGCACGACTATTTACTACAGAGAACATTGTATGATTTTAAATTGCCTATCCTACTTGTAAGAAAACAAAGAATAAGTCAACCTCTCTTTAAAAACCTTTACAGCAGATGAAATGAGCTGACATGCCATCATTTCAGCTTTATCTGGCAAGGACCATTCATCCAAAAATGCAAAAATCTTTTCAATAGTTAAGGATTTTATCACTGAACAGGTGGAATCTTTCTAACTATTTATCTTTACTGTACTGTCACAAAATCTGTGGGCTCCATGACAGCCCTATAGTTAATGAACTGGAATCTGCTTACCTGTGTTCTAGAATTCTGTCTTTCTTTCCCACCCTCCCTGCATAATTTTCTCCTTGGTGTTACAGTACAAATCTATGGAATAGTCTGCATTTAATCTCCTTATCTCATCTTCCCAATTCATCTTGTTGGAAAGAATTCAACATCCTATAATTTTACCCTCCATTGAATTAGAATAATTTCTACATTTAGAGTATTCAGAGCCATTAACAGAATTTTGTTTTCCACTAGCATTTGATTCTACTATAATCCACTGTCAAATGTATTAAACAACTGCATCTCATACCCTTCAATGGCAAAGACAAACTGGCAAGGAATAGTAAGCATTTAGAATTATTTTTCTCAGCCACTATAATAATCATGTCATTATTTTTGGGCCATCATATGTACATTCTATTTTATGTGAAATCAAAGTCAGTTGCTCAAATAACAGCTTTGCTGTAATACACGATGCTAGTTGCAGCCTCTCACGAAAGAAAGGCTAGATAAGGATGCTTAGTCTTCACAATAGAAATTCCTCCTCAGTATATGATGATCAGCAGTTCAAATGATTTAGGGTTCTGCAGATAGCTATGTTCTCCCTATAAGTTGAGATATGAAGTAGATGACTTCCAAAGAGGGCCACCATCAATTTTTTAAAAGAGTTGTTGTTGTTGTTGTTGTTGTTGTTGTTTAGAACAGTTGTAGGTTCACAACAAAATTGAGGGGAAGGTATAGAGGTTTCCCACATACATTCCTGTCCCCACACTTGCACAGCCTCCGCTGTTATCAGCATCCCTAGTGAAACATCCCTAGTTTCACTAGGACTCACTCTTGGTGTTGTGCATTCTATGACTTGACTTAAATGTATACTGACATGTAGCCATCATTATAATATCATACAGAGTATTTTCACTGTCCTAAAAACCTTCCATTTACCTGTTCACCACCCACCCCCACCCACCACTAATCTTTTTATTGTCACCATAGTTTTTTCTTTTCCAGAATATTATACAGTTGGAATCATACAGTGTGTAACCTTTTCAGATTGGCTTCTTTCACTTAGTAATATGCATTTAAGTTTCCTACATGCTTTTCAAGGCTTTTTAGCACTGAATGTTATTCCATTGTCTAGCTGTACCACAGTTTCTTAAGTGAGTATTATTGTCCTATTGGGGATGAAGTTTATTTCTCCTTCTCTTGAGTTTGTTCTCTCCTTATGACTATTATGACCAACAGAAGGCAGCAAAAGTGTTGTTCTGGAACTTCTGAACACAGGCCATAAGAGAACTGGCACCATTCTCTTCCTTCTTCTTCGACTGTTCCTTCTTGGAACGCACATGCCATGCTGTGAGGAAGCCCAAACAGCCACATGGACAGGCATACACAAAGAAATACTAGGACCCAAGAGCTATCGTTCTAGCAGAGCTCCCAGGGAACAGCCAGCTCTGACTGTTTCACTGAGGCCATGTTGGACCTTCCATTAATTCCAGTGCCACAGCCAACATAACCTGAAATAGAACTGATTGCTCAACAACTCAGTTGTGAGAAATAAGTGTTTTTGTTTTAAACCACTCAGCTTTGAGATGGCTTGTTATGCAGCAAAAGGTAACTGAAACAGGACTCTGAAGAACTAAGAGTTAATATCTGCCTATTCCATGGGGCAATAAATGAATTTGTAAAGAGGGTGGATCTGAAACCAGATTCCCTGGACTCAGTTGCCAATTCCACCACTGACTACCTGGATGACCCTGGCCAAGCTACTTAGCTTCCATGTGCCTCACTTTTTTTCCACTTAAAACACGGGGTCCACAATAATATCTATATTTCAGAGTGAATGTCAGAGTTAAATCCGTTAAATGAGATTTGTACAGATTTAGTCCTTAGAATATTGTCTTGCACGTAGTAAATGTTTATATTAGCAGTCTTTAGTTTCTGCATGAAGTTCGTAGTCATTAAGCTCCCATGCAAGGCCCTTTGGAATTCATCCTTTTTATTCTTTGGGGGCTTATCTTCCTCTCTTTTTGTATCACACAAATCTTATGCTCTAACCAATATGAAAAAGAGGTGTGTTTTTACTTCAGTAACATTATTCTTACCTTCCTCTATATATTCTTTCCCAGATTGTACTCATCCTTCAAACACTAGACTATCTTGTCTTCACTAACATGTTCTCTAATAATCCCACAGACTGTATATATGTTACTTTACTAAATATTTATTAATTGTTGTGTGTCTGGTTTTGTGGATACAGTAGTAAACAAAATGGGTAGATTCATTGCCTTACGATGACATATGATCTAGTGGCAGTCAATATTCTTTCAGGAAACTGATTTACTTCTGACTCTTCCTTAAATATCTTGTTCCTTCTTTTTTTTTCCTACTTGATAAAGTCATTCATTCAATCCTGAAAATATTTAGTAAATGTTAATTCATAATGGATTTCAGCATATTTACAATAATTACTTTCAATGTGCTTCCACATACCTTTTCTCAGGTTATAATATAAATCCCATTAACATCAATAATACCATTTGCTCCATTTTGTAGACACTGAAACCCAAATCCCCAAGTTACCAGCACATGCATGGCTGGACAGGAATCCAAATCTAGGTTTCCTGCATCTGAAGTCCATGATCTCTTTAATTTAGGTACTTGGATTTGTGAGTCCCTGTGTATTAGATCTTAAGGGAGAGTCACACATAGTTATAACACAAATTCCTGATCTTTAAAAAGTTAAAGTTTTAAAAATTATGCCAGTATAATAGGCAGAAAACAAGTGAGAGTAAAATGAGTGATATGGATCAATGAATGTGTTATTGCAAGGAGGGGGAGTTATTGTGATCAAGAACAGAGGGTGGGAAGGAGGGGTGGGAGAATAAGCGAGGTTGATGAAATATGTGATGAGCAATTGATTAGTGCCCCCCTTGTTTAAAAAAAGCACAACTACGTCATATTTATTTATTTATTTTTTAAAGATTTTATTTATTTATTTATGTATTTGAGAGACAGAATGAGAGAGAGAGAGAGCACATGAGAGGAGGGAGTGTCAGAGGGAGAAGCAGACTCCCTGCTGAGCAGGGAGCCCGATGCGGGACTCAATCCCGGGACTCCAGGATCATGACTTGAGCCGAAGGCAGTCGCTTAATCAACTGAGCCACCCAAGCGCCCAGAACTACGTCATATTTATATTTGTGAAAAAAATTGTTATGTAAAAAGGAGTAAACTGTTCATTCTTTTGTCCTTAATCCATATATCCTATACACAGTATACTTGTTCACACACAAAAACACTTAGTGGAATCTTTACATTTGTTATTAAAAATAGTTTCTCTAGCACACTAGAATAAATCTCCCCCTTCCTTTAAGGAACATCCCCAAAATATTCTTAATACCAGTAAATGATTGATGATAAAAACTCTTAAGGTTCTAGTCATGACACCTTCACAAGATTATTAGCAAATGCCCATTTCATCTGTCTACAAACTCTTGTCTTAGGACACATTGTTTAACCTCTTTGGTCCTTAAATTTCTCATCTGTATCTGTACTGTGGAAATTAAGCATAATTCCTGTTTTAAAGGGATGTTGTGATGATTCAATGGGATGATCCATGTAAAGGGCTTATGGAGTGTCTACATATTACAGATGTTTAATAAATATGTATCAGGGGCACCTGGGTGGCTCAGTTGGTTAAGTGACTGCCTTCGGCTCTGGTCGTGATCCTGGAGTCCTGGGATCAAGTCCCGTATCGGGCTCCCTGCTCAGCGGGAGGCCTGCTTCTCCCTCTGACCCTCCCCCCCCTCATGCTCTCTCTCTATCTCATTCTCTCTCTCAAATAAATAAATAAAATCTTTTAAAAAATTAATAAATATTTCACAGTAGTGATGATAATAATATGGAAACACAGTGTACCTTAGAGATTAGGTAACCCGATTATATGGCTATTAAGTAAATCAAAACCCTTAGTTCACAGGGTGTTCTTGACAGAACAAGGACTCCAATCACCAAGACAGCATAATTACATATTTATAATTGCCTCTACACCTAAAACCCAGAATTCGGTATTCTATGTCTGTGTTCAAGTTAAGTGTGATCAGTGGAAAATCCTCAAAATGACATCAGGATATCAATAAGTCATTGGTCACTGAGACAGTGATTCCTCTCTGGACAGCTGCGCATCAGTTCACACAGCCTTCTCCATGTTATTCTGCAGCCCCCAGCCTTATCTTAATTATACCCGTAAGGCACGTTTCTCTTCCACCACTTTTGGTTAACTATACATCTCAAAATAGCTTATTTAACACTTCTTAAAGGTCAGAATTCCTCCAAAGTTCATTTTATTTACTCTACACAACCACTGTATAAAGCAGGTACAAACTGGGGAAATGAAGCTTAGGAAGGTAAAAGAACTTGCCCCACTAGAAGGAGAATAAAGATTTGAATGCAGCCAGTCTGGAGCCCCATAGTTGCAAAACACTCTGCTCTTTCTGATATAGACTACCCTCTAGAACATTTCTTTAGTTCAAATTCTTCCAGGCCCTGCTAATGTCCCATCAATCTATTTCAAAAAATCCCTCCTTGACTGCTCCAGACAACAGTGATGAATCCTTTTTCCAGACAACCATAGTGTTTATAATCTCTAACATGCAATGTAAGAACGATTTTATTTGCCAGTTGTGTCATTATTGGTTTTTTTATTGCAATTCAACTTTGTATTTTCCAAGAGTCTTACAAGATACCTCAGCTGTTTGAAGATACCTCCGTTTGTTCATACGATTATTTGCATCATTGACTCATTAGAGATAGAAAGAGGAGTAGGTAGCCAGGGGATGGAGGAGGTGAATTGGGACTATCTGCTAAGAGGTATAGGGTCTCTTTTGGGGGTGATGGAAGTGATGTGGAATAAACACTATTGTTTGCACAAAACAACCAACATAATAAAAACCATTGAATTGTCCACTTTAAAATCGTGAGCTTTATGTGAACTATATCTCAAGAAATAAATAATTTATTATGCAGCCATGGATGATGTTATATGATATCACCAAAAGAGTATTTCAACATAATCTCAAGTTTTTGAGGACAGTTACAAATTAATCCCTATGGTATGATGCCACATGTGTTAATAGTAAAACTAAAAGGTGAACAAACTCAATCTGACAGATAAAGAGAGAGAGACAGAGACAAAGTTTAACAATATTGACATATTAGGAGAGTATTGCCTGAATGGATAAGGTTATGGGTAATTTTAGAGTTACTTTAAGCCTTACGTCTATTTCTTAAAAGACTCTACAATGGTCATGAAATAATTTTGTAAGAAGAAAAGAAAACAAGCATTTGTAATAATTTTACAAGGAAGAAGCAAAATCAAGTTCTGTGGATGTGTACTTAAAGACAAAAGTGCATAAAAAATCAAATTGTGTGTGTGTGTAAGAGAGAGATTGAAAAAACAGAGAAAAAAAGACAGAAATTTGCATTTTCTATCCTACAAAAAGTCTCTGGTAAGGTAGATATAGGTCAAAGTAATTTTAATGCATGTTTAAGGGGCTTCTAGACCTTCTAAGCAGTCCACAAAGAGCAAGGGAATCAACAGAGTCTTCGTTTCCAGAGCACCCCCACTTCTGTCTTCTAGCCTCATAGACTTTGACTTGCTATCACTTTTGTCCTGGTTATTTCCAGGAGAACTTTTACAATGAAGTCCGGGGCATCCGGAGAAGCTTCAAAGCTTGCAAACCTTTGGACAGCCATAGAAATCTTTTAAAATTGAAGAAAAAAATTTAAGATAGAGTGTTCTATTCAGCCAGCCTGACTTGAGGAATTCATGGCACAGGGGAAATTTCATTCTGCTAATGAGGCCAGAGATTTTCTGACAACCAAAGTATTTATTAAGCCAAGGAAATTAGAGTTTCCCTCACACTGAGACCAGCACATTTATCTTTAGAAGAGAATAAGAACTAGTCAGTAATAGCAAATAGATTGCTTGTAAACTTCCAATTCTGGAAATTTCATTTATAAATTATATAACTAAGGGTTATAATGTGGTTTGCAGGCAGAGTTTTCTTAGGAGTCCCTGGAATATTTTAAGACTCTTACCTAAAAACTGAGGCATGCAATTTATTGTTATGGTATTCAATGCTCTTATTTCTTTTCTTTTTCCTTTTTTCTTTTTTAAATTTTTTTAAAATTTATTTGAGACAGAGAAAGAGAAAGCGAGCACAAGCAGCAAGGAGGGTCAGAGAGAGAGGGAGAAGCAGACTCTCTCCTGAGCAGGGAGCCCGATGTGGGGCTCGATCCCAGGACCCTGAGATCACGACCTGAGCGGAACACAGCCGCTTAACCGACTGAGCCATCCAGATACCCTTTTTTTTTTCTTTTTAAAATGTAATGTTTTCTCTTCTTTGACTTTCAAATAGAGAGGTATTCAAGTATTACATCAAAAAGAGGCATTGCAAATATCCATGGAATACAGAGATGGGAGAATGTTAAAGATTGCTTTTAGGTGATTATTAGTAAGGGTCAGGATTTTCTAGAACAGAATTAACATCTAAGCCTGGGCCACTTACCTCCCAGTCTTGTTCCTGTTCTTTGTACTTTTGTCCTCAGTCACATATGAATCCAATCAATTGTCCACTCTGTAGTTCTACTTTCATATCTGTCAAAATTTCTCTTTCTTCTTCATGCCTGCTGAGATTATCAGAATCCCGAGATTGGCTTTTTTTTTTTTTTAATGTGAACTGCCCCAGTGTCTCCATCTTTTCTGCTCACGATCACTACATCTAGGCATCCTCAGCATTCCTTATAGTCCACAGACTCCCTCTCTTCAAAGGTGGCTGCTTAGTGATAAGATAAAACCTCAACCACTTAACCAGGAATTAAAGATGCTTCATAGTTCTACCAGAGCCTTCCTTCATTGAACTTTTCTTGACAACCCTTTGTTATTCCAATATCCCTCATTATTTCGGATGAATATTTTCCCACCCCAAATGTATAAATATATTAATCTTTCTGTGCTAAGTGATGCCATTTACACAGCTACCAGCTTGATCTTTTTAAAAGTATAAATCCATTATATCCCTGCCTTGCTGAACCAATAGATCCTCATTATACTTAAAAATCCAAACGCCTTACCATGATTTCTGTGACTGCTCCCTACATGCTTTTCTAGTTTCTTCTCACCTATATGCCTCGCTCTCATCCTGCAGCCATATTCATCTTATGGAATAGGTCATGCTTTTTTCTGCCTCAAGTCTGTCACACAGCTTTCCTAGTGCTGAAATAGTCTTTGTTCCTCTCTTCCTCTAATCAATGTATTTCTCCAGTCTTTAATTTGTGTTTAATCAAAGAAGCATTCCTCAATCATCACACCTTTCAACTTAGCCCTGACTTTTTGTTACAT
This sequence comes from Eumetopias jubatus, assembly GCF_037043125.1. Classification (NCBI taxonomy): domain Eukaryota; kingdom Metazoa; phylum Chordata; class Mammalia; order Carnivora; family Otariidae; genus Eumetopias; species Eumetopias jubatus. The sequence continues at coordinate 179,216,094 of NW_028274808.1, forward strand.
CTATTGTCCCCTTCAATTTAGCTTGTATCAGGGGCCAATACATTTTTCCTGTAAAGGGCTAGGGAATAAATATTTTGGGCTTTGCAAGTTAAAAGGCATCCATCACAGCTACTCAACTCTGCCAAGGTAGCAAAAACTCAGCCAAAAGAGTAAATGGATGGACATCGTTGTGTATAATAGGCATAGTCAATCCCTCAATTTTTGACATTTTAGTCTGAATAGTTCTTTGTTGTAGGGACTGTCCTCTGTATTGTAGGATATTTAGCAGCTTCCCTATTATACTCACTAGGTACCAGCAATATCCTCAAGTTGTGCTAATAAAAAATGTACTGTCAAATGTCCCTGGAGGGGCAAAATTACCCCCGGTTGAGAACCAATAAAATAAAACTTTATTTACAAAAACAATCTAGATTTACTCTGGAGGCTGGAGTTAACACCTAGTATATAGTACTGTCGTCATAGAAAGACATTGGGTCTCTGTCCCTTGATCCTGACATAGGCCTCTTAAATCCCTTGCAATTTCCGGAGTGACGGCACGATAGAAGCATATTTTGTTCCAGTGAGGTACCTCTTTGTGAGCCCCTACATAACCTGAGGATTGGGCTGGTCACCAGAAATACTGAGTAATTAAAGGATTTGAACTTTCATCCTTACCTCTGACCTCTAGGCAGAGGAAGTGCTAGAGATTGAGCCCTATAAAAATTCTTGAACAACAGAATTCAGAGAGCTTCTGAGTTGGTGAACACATTGAGGTGCTGAGAGGGTAGAATGTCCAGAGAGAGCATGGAAGCTCTGAATGCTCACACACACACACACACACACACACACACACACACACACACCCCATACTTTGCCCTATATAAATCTTCTATTTGGCTACTTCTAACTTGTATGCTTTGTAATAAACCAGTGAGCAAAAATAAAATGTTTTCCTTAGTTCTGTAAGCTGTTCTAGTAAATTATCAAAACTGAGGAAGGACTTATAGGAACCCCTGATTTATGGCTAAACTGGTCAGAAGCAGAGGTGACCTGGGACTTGAGACTGGCATCTGAAGTGGGGACAGTCTTGTTGGATTGAGCCTTTTGATGTGCAGGATCTGATGCTGACTCCAAGTAAATAGTGTCAGAAATGAACCGAATTGTTAGATGTCTAGTTGGTGTCAGAGAGTCGGAGAAGTGGTATTGCAAAAGACCCAAGTATTTGGTGTGAGGAAGAAAAAAAATTACCCTTTTCATTTGGGGTCTGATAATGCTGTGAGTAAAAACAGTTCAACTACTAACTGCAATTTTAATTGAAATATTGATGTAATCAGCTATAAAAGCCAGTGCTGTAGCTGTCTGATTCACTACTATAAAGCCCTTGATTGTAACAGAGAAGGAATATCAAGGTGTTCAATAAGTATTTGGTGAAAGAATAAAAGAGATCACTAATAATATTTTCAGGACAGTTGCAAGGTCAAAAGACAGAATTTTAAGAGTTAAAAGATAGGTAATGTAGTATTTAGGGAATTAAGATAGCTTGAACCATATGTTCAAGAAGGTCAGCAAAGAAGAAAGAGGAAAGCATTATCAGAAAGTAGACAAGAGCTAAGAAGGTAAGAGGTTATTTTAAGATAGGAGAAGTATAAAAGTAAAAGGGAAACTGCCAATAAGAAAAAAAAAGAGAGAGAGAGAGAGAGAGAGAGAAAACAAAAACAAGAACAAAAACTAGTAAGTTACCAGCAGAAGAGAGTGGTGTGGAAATGTTTAATGAAAAAAAGAATTTATTCTCAAGACGAAGGTTGCTCACAGAGAAAAGTCAGTACACTCTTTAAAATTAGTTTCAGGCTATGTTTTCTTTTCAAAATTTTTAGAGTCTATTGACTATGAAAAGGCACAATTGCCTGCAGGCTAGAGAGGCCTATTAACACCCCCATCAAGGACGATCTTCAGCTCACTAGGCAAGCTAGAGAGGGAGAAGGAATCTGTATCTGGAGAGAATGCATTTATCATGGTTAGGACCCTTAGGCCAAGAACTTTCTGCTGAGACACTTCCCATAGAAGGAGCCAGGGTCACCTTACATTCTAAGAGATGTGGGAGGAAATGGCACGCCTATATTTGCCTCAAGCCTATGGGCTGTGTGAGCCAGAGACTTGCATGTTCTGTGCTATTTGTTCATCCATCTATATAAATGAATTACATTTGACTCTCTCTCTTCAATCATCGCTGTATCTGGAAAAGATAATTTATATCAAAGAAGTTAAATTACATAGCTGCTTATATACAGGTATTTCTCTCTATGTTACTTTATGGAGATTAACTATTATTATTGAAATGAAAGTGATTAGTGCACAACATAGGAATTCAATCAATCCTTTTTTTGGGATCTACAGCCTTATCTATTGCCCTGATAAAGATACCATACTGTCAGGGCACCTGGGTGGCTCAGTTGGTTAAGCGTCTGCCCTTGGCTTAGGTCATGACCCCAGAGTCCTGGGATCAAGCCCTGCCTTAGTCTCCCTGCTCAGTGAGGTCTGCTCTTCCCTCTCCCACTGCTGCTCCCCCTGCTTGTGCTCTCTTGTGCTCTCTGTGTCAAATAAATAAAATCGTTTTTAAAAAAATTTAAAAAAAGATACTGTACTGTCGGAGTTTATTATCCTCTCTTGTATTATCTGTTGGTCCCTATTTCTTTGTTTCATCTCCAAGAATATGTCAGGATGATGAAATCTAAGATAAAAAAAAAAAGTGAAGAGAATAAAAAACAAAGAATTTGGAAATAGAAGACAATGATTCAAATGGTGATTCTATTTATTTATGAAGTTTCTTGGTCCACTAAGCTTCAGTTACTTTAAGAAGTGAGACTAATATCATTCTCCACACTGTTCTGTTTGTCAAATATTCTAATTAACACTCATAGTAGGAGTACATCTACTGAGACCCTTCTAGGTGACTGGGGCCATGTGACCTCTTCTGGTAAAAGAATTTTGAACACAAGTGATGTCTCATTTTCAAGCGAAGCATGTAATTATTATGAGACCAACCAGTGTTCTCTTTCTACTCTGCAAACTATGATGGAATCATTCCATATGTTCCTATCCCGTTATTCCAAGTTTCAGTGGGAGGACAGTTAGTATGAGGACCCCAGCTCACACACTTTCTAAGTTGAACAATAGGAAAAGGAAAAAAAAAAAACCTCTTTCTTATTATAATTCATATACTTCTCAAGTTATTACAACATAACCTAGCTTATCCTGACTCACATATAAATTAGTATGGGAAATGGAACATTAAAGTAATACTCTACCTAAAACATGTAGTGTTGTCTTGAGAATCAGGTGGCAGATGAATCAACCTTGTTATTGAAGGCTGAAAGGATAATTATTGGCATCAATATAAACATTTGGTAAAACATTAAGCCACAATAACTTGACACACACAGAGAAAGACAGACAAAGAGATAGAGCATCTAATGAGCTTATTATTTAGAAAAATAAAACATTAATAGCATCTGTTGTTTACTATTATTTGTTTTTGTAAGGTAGCCCATGAAAGAGAGGCTTTCAAGAAAAAAAAAAAAAAACTTACAAATATGATTAAAGGAGAATAAAAGGAATCTGGAAACTTGGATCTTACTGAATAGGAAGAAGCCACTTTTTTCCTACTAGAAGCCATAAAAGAAAAAACTCGAGAAACACTTTGAATCACAAGGACTGATTAAAATTAAACCTCCTGGCAATAAATGGATTCAGATGATGCATAGTAAATACTTTCAAAAGGAAAAATGGCTCAGAGGAAACACTGAATATATGACTTTTTTATGTAATACCGATAGACTCACTGCACCTTGCGATTAATTCCAGAAAAAGTGACATGGACGAAAGAAAACAGAAAAGAAAGAACTGTGTGCGTGTCATAATTAGTTCATGAAGTTGATGAGAACGAAGTTGATAATAAGCCAAGTATATTTTTGTAAGACTATAACCAACCAAAAGAGATGGCAATGATATGAAATTTAAAATAACCTTTTGTTTTAGTTTAGTAGGGCTGCTGTAACTAAGTACAACAATGTAGGTGCTTAGACCACAGAAATATACTCACAGTTCTGGAGGCTAGAAGCCCAAGATCAAGATACTGGAAATATTGGTTCCTTCTGAGGTTTGTGAAGGAAGGATCTACTCCAGGCCTCACTTCTTGACTTGTAGATGGCTATGTTCTCTCTGTGTTTCTCCTATCACCTTCTCTCTAAGCATGTCTGTTTCCAGATTCCCTCTTTTATAACAACACCACTTGTATTGGATTAAGGGCTGACCTGGATTCAGGTATGCCCTGTGGATTAGTCAGGATTCTTCCAAGAGACAAAACCAATAGGAGACATAAGGAGAGAGAGAGAGAGAGAGAGAGAGGGAGGGAGGAGAGATTTATTGTAAGGTATTGACTCATGCAATTATGAAAACTGTGATTATCTGCTTTCTGCAAGTTGTAGACATAGGAAAGCTGATGATGGTATAGATGAAAGGTATAGTTCAAAGGTCTGAGAACCAAAGAGCCAACGATGTAAATCCTGGTCCAAACCTGAAGGCCTGAGAATCAGGAGCACTGAAATCCTCCCTTCCTTCACCTTTTGTCCCATTCAGGCCCTCAGTGGATGAGGTGATGGTCAACCACATGGCGGACAGCAATGCCCTTTATTTAGTCTACTGATTCAAAAGTTACTCTCTTCCAGAAATGCCCTCATAGACACTGCCATAAATAATATTTAACCAGATATCTGGGGATCTCATAATCCAGGCGAGTTGACACATAGAAGTGATCATCACAACCTCATCCCATTTAATTACATCCTCAAGAGTGGATTTCCAAATAAAGTTATGTTTTGAGGTACTGGGCTTTAGAACTTCAACATATGAATTTTGGGGGAGACACAATTCAACTTTTAACACTCTTTGTATTCCAACATTTCACAGGTAGGGGGGAGCTCATAAATCTGCTAAGCCCTTAAGGGCACATTCTATCATATGTTCTATAGTCAGAGAACATAATAGATAAGGAAGTTCCTATTACAGGGTAAAGGACTCAAAAAATTTCTTAGTTGTTGCAAATGCGTTGAACTCTAAATGCATTCCAGTTGTTCTAGATGTACATTACCATATCTCCCAAAACCATTGGTATTCTAGATACTTCAACTGTTTCTTCTTACATAGTTGTCATTGATACCACTAAGTTAGGACATTGTGGCTATTGTGGGACAATCTGGCCCAAGGTGAACAAATTAGTGATCTTCCCTGCAAAGTTAAGAAATGTTATTGAGGAACAGATGCCAGTTTTCCTCTTGTTACTTTCAGCTGAACATGGAAATGATTACAGATGATGACCTTGTTTAGTACCAAGTAAGAAAAAGAGACAGTTGATAGAAGAGATAAGAGAAAAGTAGAAAAAATTGAAGGCCACAAGATCCAATCCTGGGTAGGATTCTAGTAGCTCTCCAGTCTTCTTTAGAGTCCATTCCTGACAAGCATTTCTTTTTTTTTTTTAAGATATAATTTATTTATTTGAGAGAGAGAGCATGAGAGAGCACATAAGCAGGGAGAGAACTAATGGAGAGGGAGAGGCAGACTTCCCTGTTGAGCTGGGAGCCTGATGCGGGACTCGATTCCAGGACCCTAGGATCATGACCTGAGCTGAAGGCAGATGCCAACTAAGCCACCCAGGCGCCCCCTGACAAACATTTCTGTCCTCAGTTTCCCAGAGGTACCACAGTGTCCTAATATTACAATATATGTTATTGTCTTATTTCTACTGCTGCTATTGTTCTGTGGCCATCAGAGTTAGTTTTGATTGAACACAACTAAATGGAAACTATTCAAAACAGAAACCACCTGGAATGGAGTGTTAACCAGGGACAGAAACTATTATGTTAATTATATTATATTATATTATATTATATTATATTATATTATATTATATTATATTATATTATTATACTATATTATAATTGAATTGAGGGAAATTATAAAGAAGTGAACTTCCTTCCATAAGACTGGGAAAATGAGAAATCATTCTGTAAGCACCACAATATTTGGTTATGAAAATTAGATGATGTGCCCATAGATATTAATTTTATGTCTTAGACCAGGAAGGTGCACCAACAGTTCTTTCTTAACTAGAGTAGATATTATGGCTACCAGGTTTAGCAAATATTGTAAAAATCTGTCATTTTGATTTTTTTTTGAAAATTCAAAGTACATCCTTGTTTAGGAGTGATATAAACTATGTGTACTTGTTCTATTTCCTCTACTTCTAGTCTGTGATAAGTCCACTGAACATATAACAGATGTAGAAACAAAGGGGAAATATAGGATGTCTTTACAACTTGACTTGTTGTCACAATTTTTAGTGACTAGAATACAAAAAAATTTCTTTACTTCTTCATAATTTCAACATCTGTAAAATGAGTTTGGTGCTTTGTTATTTGGTCAGAGGCCATGGTGAGCCTCCTTGACTGTTTGTCACTTGGAATGCAATTTTGAATGTTTTGTTTCAAAGATGTCATATGGGAGGAATGAAGTTTTTCAGTCCAATGAGTATTTCCATACATTGTGTACAACTTGGAATTTGTTCAGTCTAATCTTTGCTGCAAACCCCTGTTTACACTGCATAGATCTTTTGCTGGTTCTTCAAGACATATCCTTTTCCAAGAAACTGACTAGCATAATCTCAGCTGATTCTCCACTGGAAGAGGTATAGTAGTTAAACTTCAGACATCTCTGGTACTTCAAAACTGAAAAAAGAAAAATTATAAGCACTCTCATGGCTATGACTGATAATGAAATTCCTCATGTTTTTTTTTTTCTCCTTGAGAATAAAGAATGTTTCATAACCCAATTGACTTTTTGTGAGTTCTACAGTCCTTCTGGTGGTTGGGTGGTGCCCCTTTAAGTTTTACCTCCAGGATACCATGAAAACCACAAGACCACTCACGTTGTAACATGATATATTTTTTATCTATTTTATTCATACACTCTGTACATACTCTATATGTATAGATGTATAAATATTTCATGTGGATATAAACATTTAATATAAATATCTTCCTAAACAGCATTTTAAGAATATTTTCCACTTAAAAACTCCTAAGACATTTCATATATTGTCAGGATCTGTGCTTATGATTTTCAAATATGTACCTTCCCTGCCTGATGAAAAAGCTTATTATCTTTTTAAGACATAAAAAAAGTAATTTTACATTTTTCTGAGTAAATTTATATTTGCAGCCATCATCTTATAAAATATACAGCCATAGTTTAAATGGGAGTTAAAGAGTTTTGATGACATTTTAAAAAATAGACAGAAACTATAAGTTTGAATTCTAGAAAACCTAAGAGAGAGTTGTTAAGATACATGTCTGTATTATGCTAAAGACATAAAACCACTCCAAAACCTTAGTGGCTTGAATACCAAAGTTTTATCTCTTCTAAATGCTATATGTCTTTCATGGGTTGACTTGATTGTTGCTCAAAGCAGCTAATGTCTGCAATAGTTACTGACAAGATACGTACTATCTTAAAAGTTGCCAGGCACAGCACCAAACAGAAAGCAGAGTGCCTCCACCCATTTTTAGACAGACATGGCATACACCACTCTTCATTGGCCAGAACTAGTCAAATGGTCCCATTCAGCCACAATGGGGCTAAAACTTCTTACCTTTCATCTACTCAGAAGTTGAGGAGAGCCAGGTACTAGTGAGCAGAACTACTTATTTGCCCATCAGAGAATAAAATGTGGTATTAGAAGTACTGCCTTTCACTTCCATTACCACTGCATACTACCTAACTTACATTAATAAAATGACTTTATATTTGCTATTACTTCCTCTCCTGTAAAATAAGGATGCAGTATCCATTGTGATATTCTAAGGATCAAAGGAAGTCTGGTAATATGCAAAACATTGTATATAAGATAAAATATTGCATTATAGAAAAATACCCAGAAAAAAGATCTTTTTAAAATAAGCAAAAAATAAACCAGATGATTAGGCTCATGCAGCAGAAATTAACTTGAAATGTTTGCATTTACAAGAGAGAAAACACAATAAATTGACTCATTTGAATATGTGGCAATTACCCATCAAAAGGCTTCCTATGCTGGGACTCCTGGGTGACTAAGTTGGTTAAGTATCTGCCATCAGCTCAGGTCATGATCCCAGGGTAATGCATCAGGCTCCTTCCTCAGCAAGGAGCCTGCTTCTCCTTCTGCCTGCCCCTCCTCCTGTTTGTGCTCTCGCTCGCTAACAAATATATAAATAAAAACTAAAAAAAAAAGTCTTCCTATGCCTATTGCATTGAATGTAAACATAAATTGACACTAATTAATAATTTAGCTATTTTTCTGGATGCTAATTAATATCACTGCAACAAAATGTTGTATTTTTTCTCATTTAAATAGTTCTTTTTTTCTTATCTTTTTAGAATCTTTTATTAACAATATGTCAGTGAACTTTTGATTTCTGGATATTTGAGTGTATTTTTTTTTAGTTCACCATTTAGATTACATTTACTCTAATAGCTTCTAGTTGATTTTTTGAGAATTTGCTAGGTAGGTAGTCATGTGTATAAGTAACAGTTTTAAGTTTCACTTTCCAATATTTCACACTATTGTTTTGTATCTGGCCTCATTTTAACTGACTATATCTCATGTTTGGGGAAGTTAGGAATGTATTTGAACATTATCAGAAGAGATCTGAAGAAAAGAGTAGCTTAAGCAAGTTGAGAGTTTATTATTATCTTGAAAAAAAAGTAAGTAAACAGGTAGACGAAGTAGCGGCTGGTCTAGTAGAAATACTATCTCATAAATCCTAAATCCAACTCTTTACATTTTATACTTCCAACAGTAAAAGTGAGAATTTGTTCAAAGAAAAACAAACATGCTATTGATACCACTATAAATTCATAATCACTAATCTCTAGAAGGTCCTTTATGCTGTCTGGCAATTATACCATAATCAATTTCACTCTGTCTTTTCCTGTTCAGATTATAATTCTGTATATTCTCTTTTGTCCTCAAACTTCCAAAATCTTTCTTCCTTATTCTCTTTCTAAACTTAAACCTTGCTTCCTATATGTTTATAAAAGTTAAAACAAACAAAACTTGCTACAGGTTCCCATCTTCTTACCCTACTTGCTATCTGTTCCCATGTGCATGCTCATATATTCTCTTCTTCGAATAGTAGTACATGGTCCTAGCTAAGGTTAACCCTGAAACTTGCTCATTAGAACCTAGCTCTTCTCTGACAATCAAGCAATTTGCTACAGCTTTTCACCACTGAGTATGATATAAGCTGTAGACTTCTCATTTATGGTCTTTATTATGTTGAAGTCCATTTCCCCATACTCATTTTGTTGAGTTTTTATCATAAATGGTTGTTGAAGTTTGTCAAATGCTTTCTCTGCATCTACTGAAATGATAATGATTTTTGTCCTTCATTTTGTTAATGTGGTGTACCACATTAACTGACTTGTGTGGATGTTGAACCATTCTTGCATCCCTGGACTAAGTTCCATTTGATCAAGGTGTATGATCCTTTTAATGTGCTATTGAATTTGGTTTGAAAATATATTGTTGAGAATTTTTGCATCTATATTCATCAGGGATATTGGCCTGTAATTTCTGTTTCTTGTGGTATCCTTGCCTGGTTTTGGTATCAGAGTATAAGACATGATCAGGAGCAAGACAAGGATGCCCACTCTTGTCACTTTTATTTAAGTGGTATTGGAAGTCCAAGCCACATCAATTAGATAGATAGATAGAAAGATAGACAGATTGCATCCAAATTAAAAAGAAGAATCAAAACTATCATTATTTGCAGATGACATGATACAGTGTATAGAAAACCCTAAGGATTCCATCAAAAAACAGAACTAATAAACACATTTAGTAAATGACAGAATATAAAATCAACACACAAAAATCTGTTGAGTTTTTATAAATAATAGTGATGTACCAGAAAAAGAAATGAATTATACAATTCCATTTAAAATTGCATCAAAAAGAATAAAATATCTAGGAATAAATTTAATCAAGGAAGTAAAAGATTTGTGTATTGAAAACTATAAAACGTTAATGAGAGAAATTAAAGAAGACACAAATAAATGGAAAGGTATTTCATGTTCATGAATTAGAAAAATTAATATTGTTATAACGGACATACTACTCAAAGCAATCTACAGATTCAATGCAATTCCTATAAAAATTCCGTTGGAATTTTCCACAGAAATAAAACAAATAATCTGAAAATTTGTATGGAACCAGATAGTCAACGAGGACCTAAATAGCCAAAACAATCTTGAGAAAGAAGAACAAAACTAAAGGCATCACACCCTCTGCTTTTGAACTATATTACGAAGCTATAGTAATTAAAACAGTATGATACTGCCATAAAAACAGATACATGATCAACGGAACAGAAAAGAGAGTCCAGAAATAAACCCATGCATACATGGTCAATTAATTTATTACAAAGTTGTCAAGAATATACAATGAGCAAAGAGCACGTTCTCCAACAAATGGTGTTGGGAAAACTGGACAGTCCCTTGAAAAAGAATAAAATTTGACCACTATTTTACACCAAACCCAAAAGTTAACTCAAAAAGAATTAAAGACTTCAACTTGAAACTATAAAACCCTTAGAAGAAAACATAAGTGATAATCTCTTTGATGTAAGTCTTGGCGATGATTTTTTGAATCTGACACCAAAAGCAGAAGCAACAAAAACAGAAATAAAGAAGTGGAACTACAACAAAATAAAAAAGCTTCTGCATAGCAAAGGAAACCATCAACAAAATGAAAAGTCAACCTACCAAATAGGAGAAAATATTTGCAAGTCAGAGAGCTAATATTCAAAATATATAAAGAACTCAGACAACTCAATAGCAAAAAACAAACAATTTGAATAGAAAATGGGTAGTATATCTGAATAGAAAATGAGCAGATGGCCAGCAGATACATGAAATGATGCTCAATATTATTAATCATTAGGGAAATTAAAATCAAATCCACAGTGAGATATCACCCTGCACCTGTTAGAATGGTTAATCTAAAAAGACAAGAAATAACAAGCGTTAGCTAGGATGTAGTAAAATAGAAACCTTTGTGCAACATCGGTGGGAACGTAAATTGGTGTAGTCACTATGGAGAACAGTATGGAGTTTCCTCAAAAAATTAAAAATAGAACTATCATATGGTCCAGTAATTCCACTCCGGGTATTTATCCAAAGAAAACAAAAACACTAACTTGAAAAGACATATGCATCCGGGTGTTTATCACGGCATTATTTAAATAGCCAACGTATGGAAACAATCTAAGTGCCCATCGATGAATGGGTGAACAAAGAAATTGTGGTACACACACACACACACACACACACACACACACACACACACACACAGAGGAATATTACTCAGCCATGAAAATGAATGAAATCTAGTCATTTGCAGCAACGTGGATGGACCTGATGGCATTATGCTAAGTGAAGTAAGTTAGACAGAGACAAATACTATAAGATCTCTTTTACCTTTGGAATCTTAAAAATAAAAGAAAAAAAGAAAACAAAACAAACCAGCAAGCTTATAGATGCAAAGAACAGACTGGTGGTTGCCAGAGGTGGTGGGTGTGGGGTGCTAAAAGGGGTTAAGAGGTAAAAAGAAAAAAAAAAAAACCGAATGGCAACAACAGCAATTAAAAAAAAAAAAATGTTCTCAATCACGTCCCCAGATCTACTGAATCAGAATTGGCATTTTAACCAGATCCTACTATGATTCATATGTACATTAGAATTTGAAAAAACAATCTACAGAGATTTCATTCTCCCCGCTCCCTCCTGGGTCAGTGCTATATAGCATATGTTTCTCTCATCAACAAAATATTCTCCCTTGATCCCACATTCCAGTCCAGCTACTGTACCATTTCTCTCCTTCTTTTTTTGAACAACACTTTGTAACAGTGAAAGAGACCCAGTTGTTGCCTTAACTACTTCATTTTAACCTCTTTGTACTTTCTAACTGATTAAGTTCTTCTTTCCAGGCCATCTTTTAACTCAGGCAGAGGACCCAGTGGGCAAAGCATCTCATGGTGGGAACTGAAACTGCCCCTGCCAAGCCGTAAGAGTGACTCTGATGCCAGCAAGACCCCGTGTGATTGACCTCAAGACAATGACCAACACGATCTTTAATGCCCAGCTGCAGGTACCCACTGACCTTTGTCCCACATCTTCCCTATATAAACCTTAGAAGTACTTTCAGCACTTTGGAAACTGTCTTTGGGACACTGGTCTGCTGTCTTGAGGTGTTGCCCTCAGCAAAATAAATTCCCTTCTTGTTTCCCCACCACCTGTCTTTTTGCCTTTGAATATTGTCAGCAGCTACTGGCCAAACCTGGTCTATCTGGGACTCCAGAGTCAGATACTCTTGTAGCCTTGGTCTCTGGTTACAACTGTTTTCTATATTTGCTGTTTCAACTTATTTCTTCACACTCTTCTTAATTCATTCCATCACGTTTTCACTCTTTTACTCCTCTGAAATTACTCTCATCCAGAGGTCAGCAATGGGTTCCATGTTGCTAAAACTTGTGACCATTTCTCAAATCTCATCTTACTTTAGGAAGTAAGTGACACACCTGAACACTTTCCTGCTTGGCTTCCAGCACACTATGTTACCTGGTTTTCCTTTTATATCACTGGCTCCTTCTTGGTTTTGTGGGTTCTTCATCTCTTTGAGGTCTAAATATCCAAATGCCCCAGGTCTCAGTCTTTGGATTTTTTTTTTTCTTTTTAAGAAGTCTATCCATACCTGTTCTTTTGGTCATCTTATCCAGACTCATGGCAATAATTCCCATCTATACATGGCTGACTCTCAAATATGTTGTCTATAAGCAGATCTATGTCTAGAACTTCAGAGAAAACACACACACACACAAATGCCAACTTGACATTTATACTTGGGCATGTGATTGATATCTCAAACTTACCATTTCTACAATTGTCTCTTGATATGCACACCCCCATCATCCTCCTTCAGCTGTCTTTTTTATCTTAAGTAACTGTAATTTCACCTTTCTAATTGTGCCAAATCAGAGACTTGGGGTCAAACTAGACTCCAGCTCCTCTCCATTCACTATATCTGGTCTCTTAGCAAGTCTTCAGGATGATCCTTCAGGACACATCCAGAATTTTACCACCTCTCACCAGGACTACTATACCACCCAGATCCAATTCTCTATCAAATCTCATTTGGATTATTTCCATATATTCCTAACTAGTTTCCCAATGTGTACCTTTATTCATATTCTTACCATAGCAGCCAGAGAAATTACATTAATACCTGAGTCAAATCAAGCCACTTTTATGCTCAAATCCCTCCAATGGCTTTTCTTCCCAGTCAGATTAAAAGCCACTATTGTTTTAGTCCATTCAGGCTGTTCTAACAAATATATCACACTCTGGGTAGCTTACAAACAAAATAAACTTATTTTTCACAATTCTGGAGGCTGGGAAGTCCAAGATCAAGGCACTTGCCGATTTGGAGCCTGGTGAAAGCCACTTTCTCATAGTCATCTTCCTGCTGTGTTCTCACACTGTGCAAGGGACAAAGAATCTCTCTGGGGGCTCTTATAAGATCACTAATCCTATTCATGAGGGTTTCACCCTCATGACCTAATCACCTCCCAAAGGCCTCACTTTGAAGTACCATCATACTGGGGATATGGATTTCAACATATGAATTTGGGGAAAACATTAGACCATATCAAACATCTTACTATAACCTATAAGGCTGACAAAATCTGGATTCTAGCAACTCTGACTTTAATTATTTCATTCTCCTCCCAGTTTTCTCTGTGGTGCTACATGGGCCTCCTTCAGGTTCCTGAAACATGCCCAGCCCTTCCTTGTCACAGGTCCTTTGTCTCTGCTCTTTCCTATTCATGAAAGGATCTTGCCAGGGAGAGCACCATAGCTTCCTCTCACATGGTTTCAGGTCTCTCACATGGTTTCAGGTCTGTCTTTTTTCTTTCTTTTTTAATTTTTTTAAGATTTATTTATTTATTTGAGAGGAAGAGAGTTAGCAAGTAGTGGGAGGGGTAGATGGAGAGGATCTTCAAGCAGACTCCCCACTGAGGGCAAAGCCTGACATGGGGCTCGATACCATGTCATCGAGATCATGACCTGAACTGAAACCAGGAGTCGGGTGCTTAACTGACTGAGCCACCCAGGCGTCCCTCAGGTCTGTTTTCAAAATTACTCTTCAGTAAGACATTTATAGCAACCCTATCTAAAATCCACTCCCCTTCCCCCTAACAAACTTTACTTTTTATCATGATTATTTTATATGTTCTACCTAGTAGTCATCCCTCTCTAATGTACTACATAATTTCTTATTTTTAATTTTTCCTTTTTATTTTTCTTCAGTATAATGTAATTCCATATAGATAAGGATCACTGTCTGTTTTCTTCACTGAGAATGTTCTCAAAACCTGGAATAATATAATACTTAATAACAAAGCCTTGTATCTAATAGGAGTACCAAATATATTTATTGAATAAACAAAGAAACAAGTGCCTCTTTCTTTTATGTGACTCTTCTGCTGTTTCATGGTGTCAGAGTAAGCACTGGGGTTCCAACTATCACAAAAAATATTTTATTTTAATAGAAAAAGTGGCCAAGTGCAAATGATTGCCTACAGCTAATTAAACTCCTTTAAGAATTTACCCAAATCCTCACACAATGGATCTCACTCACTCTATAGATACAGTGTATCTATCTATATAAAACTGGTTGGCATATGAATTTTCTTTTGTAGTATCCTTGTTTAGTTTTTATATCAGAGGTAAGCCAACTTCCTTGTTACATAAGAATTGTTTTTTTTTTCCCCTGAGTAGAATTTCCACCAAAGCTAAGACAAAAGTTAATTCCTTAGACATGCTGAAATCAATCAAAATAAATTATCTTTTAAGTCAGAAGTGAATGATTTAATTTTGAAAAAAAGATTTTTTTTTTTTTCATCAGTAGAAAGGGGCACTCAATGCAAAGTTGCATTCAGTTTTTGGAAATGAAAACATATTTTGGTCCTTTCATGCTAATGGCTCTGTATATTTCTAGCTCATTCTAACTCACTATATATTCTTTTTAATGAATACTGCCACTGTTCACAGGGCGTGCTTGCCAAAACCCTGAGCCAGAAGATAGTGATCTACCCAGATATTATTTCTGTCAGTCCCAGAGGCCATGAAGCCTTGAGCAGCTTCTTCCCAGGTACTATGTAAAGATCTGTCATGTATGCCATGAGTAAAAAGAAGTTAAAAAGCATCAGTCTAGGTATTTTCTTTGGATTTATAACAGTCCACAATCTCAATTCCTAGTAGCCTCAAATAATTTTATGGAATGAAATAAAATATAGTAATACAGAATAAAATATTAATTAAACCTATATGAAGCTTAACACATAAAGGCTGAAGAATTATAAAGGAAAAGGCAATGACCTTAATTCCCATACAAGCAAAGAATATTGACTGGAAACATGAATAATTAATTAATTCATAGCTAATTGTATGGGTATTTGACAGCCTTAAAGGGAAGTATCAGTATGCTCATCAGATAGCTGTGTCATTTATAAAGTATACCCAGAATTGAAAAGAGAGATGTCCTCGGAAAAAACTACGGATAACAATAATCATGGTAATTCCAGGCTTCATTAATTATCAGACTTCATGAACATACCTCTGGGCTTGGAATATTTGGGATACCATTCTCATCACCATGACCACATTTTTCACACTCTTAATACCGTTTGTTGGGCTGACCACCTCTCTGACATGTGTCTTTCAAATCATATTATACTATCTAATATTTCACTATTGTCATCAGAACATTTGATCTACCAATGCCATTTCTACTGTATTAACAAGTAACACTTGCCTAGTTTATGGTTCCAAAGGCTCCACAGAAATTTAAAGCCACAAAATCTTTGAATAAAGTGTTTTTTGTACAATTTCTCATTTGATCCAAGACAGCTGGGTAAAACAAATATCTCCATTCTATTTTCACAGATAAGAATGGTGAGACAGAGTTTCTTCTCTACTACCTATCATTCACCTTACCAAGTGCGAGATATGATTAGGGATAGCCTCTGGAATTCAGTCACATCCAACCTTCCACCTTCTGCTCATTCTGGAATACTAGGCCCTTGCTTAAAATCCCCAAGTTGGTGTTTTTTTGCCTGCCAAGTATATCTAAAAAGAAAACTCATTTACCTAGGGGTCATTGTGAGTATCATGCAAAGTCATTCTTTTAAAGCTCTTCCAATGGGACCGGGAACAAAGTAAATAATACCTAAATGTTAGTAGATATTATTGATATTAGCAGAACTTCCAACATATATCCTCCAATTCAATGGTTTATACTTCTACAATTGGCCAAATCATTTACCCAATTTGCTTCTTCTCCATCAAATCTCTTTGAATTATGGCACTTTTATTTAGATGTGATAATATGTCAAACACTTCCTCTCAGCAGCTATTGTGTCATATCAAGAAGAATTTCCATGTCATTGATCTTCTATGTTATTAAGTTGTTAGTTGCTTTCTTAGAGCAATCTCATTTTCAAGTTCTTAGCCTCAAGTTATTCTTGATTTATGCTATCCTAATTTACACACCATTTTTTTTTTTGCCCATAAAATAGTAAAATAATATTTAGGTTTAAAGTGAGATTTGAAAGAAAGAAGGTCAGAGATTAGAGTAGAACAATCCAAAATGGGTTATAATGACTCAGTTTGTGACAGAATGAAGGCCAGCTGGGATCATTAGATATAAGAGAAGCGCTAATTCAGTTAGGTGTAAAGATTTAGATGGCTTTGATTCATGTCATACCATGTATCAATTTGACAGTCAAACAAACGTTATCCAAATTGAATCCAATCACAGAGCCTTAAGAGATTTACCCATTTCTAATTAGTGGAAAAGTAGGAAAATATCATGTCCCTAAAGCCTTCAGGAAGAAGAAGAAATGCAATTTGTTAATTGTCAACTGCCAGACTGAATCCTTTACTTGTCAGTCATTGCAATTGAGGATAGCTGTGGTTACTAATTTGATTCTTTAATACAATAGAAGAGAGGCAGGAAGTAAAAATATTTTCTCTAGAAGCTGTTATAATCCTACAGATATAAGGAACAATTACTTCATGAATTCACTCACATGGTGCAACATTGAAAATTCACATCTGGGTCAGTGTTAACAAAGATTTTTTTTGTGACCTTAAATAGTGTTACCAAAGATGGTTAGAGCAATGAGCATTTACCACTGTAGGGAAGTTACCTAAGTGTGATCACCCACACTAAATCTGCATTTTATAATCTGTGTGGAAACATACACAGAAACAATCTAATATAATTGTGCATCTAGGGGAAATAAATTCTGATGCAAAGTTGTTTCTTTTTTAATGCTAGAGAAGAAATAAATCCTTTCATTTTACTAAACTGAGGAAAGATCCAGGTTCCAAGAAATACACAACAAGTGAGTTGTGGGTTTGCAGATAAAATATTTACATCCGTGCTACTCCGAATCCATGATTATCAACCTCAGCTGCACGTTCAAAGATACATACCAGCTTGACTGTATTTTCCTGATAGGTACTGACTCACTGACCATGTTGGCAATCAGACTTTCTTCACATTCCACCTGCAGACTGCTACTTCTCTCTTACCACCAGCTCTCAATTCACATAGAAAACTGAAGTCATCAGCTTACCATTTCTTCAACTTTTGGCCACTGAACTTAAGAATTTACTTAAACTTGTTTTGTATCTAGATCTTTCTTATCATTTGACAAT
Source organism: Eumetopias jubatus (assembly GCF_037043125.1). NCBI lineage: Eukaryota > Metazoa > Chordata > Mammalia > Carnivora > Otariidae > Eumetopias > Eumetopias jubatus. Next base: position 179,233,947 of record NW_028274808.1, read on the forward strand.
ATTCATGTTACTATCATATTAAAAATATTAAACAGAAATCATATTGAATTTCTCATGCCTCTAAACTGGTACTTCCTTGTTCTCCTTCCATAGTCAAACTGCTATAACTGTCTATATTAGCGATCTCTACTTCTGTAATTTTCATTTACTCTTTAAACCACTGGCTTAAACTCTGATGGCTATGCATCTAAAGTTTTGCTTTGGAATGGTGGCTTGAAGTCATTGTAGATCATCTTCCCAGCAAAACAACCATAACTGATGAAAACTGTAATACACACAAACAAAAAAATCTCCAAATAAACAAAAACAACCATTTAGCATACCTATAAATTTCCTAAGATCATACAGCAAATGGAGAAACAATTCTTCAAGAAAACCTACTAAATCTCAGAAACAGCAAAAGTCTATGGCATTTGACCATAACCCACTCCCTTCTTGGCCATTTATATACCTTCTTTGGAGAACATTATAGCCGATCTTTGATCTATTTTTAAGATTATTTATCTTCTTAGGAACACCTGGGTGGCTCAGTTGGTTGGGCATCTGCCTTCAGCTCAGGTCATAATTCTGGAGTCCTGGGATCGAGTCTCACATCCAACTCCTTGCTCAGTGGGGAGCCTGCTTCCTCCTCAGCCTGATGTTCCCCCTGTGTGTGCTCTCTCTCTCTGACAAATAAATAAATAAAAATCTTAAAAATATGTTATTTATCTTTTTATTATTGAGTTGTAAGAGTTCTTTATATATTTTGAATCTAATCCTTTATCAGATATATGACTTAAAGTATGTTCTCTCATTAGGGGTGTGTGTGTGTGTTTATGTTTGTAAAGGTATTGTTAGTAGTACAAAGATTTTTTGATTTTTTTTTAATGGAATTCGATTTCTCTTTTTTTTGTCTTGTCATTTAGTGTCATATTTAAGTAGGTTCTAGCTAACCTAGGTCAACATTATGCCTATGTTTTCATCTAAGAGTTCTACAGTTTTTATTTTTAAATTTATTTCTGTTGTCCATCTTGAGTTATTTTTTATGTTACATATAAGGAGGCATACAACTTTATTCTTTTGCATGTGGATAGCTAATACAATTATTTCCCCCATTGAATTGTCTTGGCATCCTATCCTTGTTGAAATCAGTTGACCATAAATGTAAAGTATTTTTCCTGGATTCTCAAGTCTGTCCATTTATCCATGACCATCCTTCTGCCAGTACCACACTTTCTTGATTACTGTAGCTTTGTAGTAAGTTTTGAAACTAAGAAATATTAGTTATCAAACCTAGTTCTTCTTTTCAAGATTTCTTTGGTTATTCTTTATTCCTAACATTTCTATATGAATTTTAACTATTAATTTCTGAAAAACAACAACAAAAAAAAAACCTCCAGTTGGGATTTTGGTAGGCATTGAGTTGAAAGTGTGAATTAATTTGGAGAGATTTGCCATTTTTGCCAATATTAAGAGAATCAGAGCAGGGAGGAAGGAGACAATTAAAAATGGCAGCCTCCCCTACCCAGGGAGAATCTGAAATCTGTAGAGACACTAATCTGATGGCTGAAGCTTCCCAGAGTACAGTTTCCATGTCATTGACCTGAGGGAATGGAATAAATATTTAGTATGAAAATGACTTCAAGTCCTTGCCACTAAATGGTATACTTAAATTTGTTTTATATGATTGTAACAATTTGGATTTATATAAAAGTCTGTATTTCAAAGTAAAGTATAACACATTATTTATAGATCATGTAGTGTTTCCCATGATGTCTGGTAGAACATAACAATTTTTCTCCGTCTTGCAGGAGGGTATTTTGAGGCAAGGTAATTTAAATAATAATCCCTAGATGATATGTGATAATTAAATAGAATAGCTATTTGGTGTTTTTTAACAATGTAACTATAATTATTATAAAAGAAAAAGGCACTTTTATCTATAGTAAAAAGACAAAGAGGATTAAAGTAATTGTTTAAATAAGGGGAAATTTTTCTAAATTTTCTAGATAGTTTGGCTGAAAGCTTTCTTTTTAAGTCTAGAATCACATGAATGATTACCTCATTTCTCTTTCACTTTGCCTGTGTATATTGGACCTCAAGAGCATTAAGTTTTATCCCTCTCAGAAGCATCCAGACAATAGCCATACATTTTACCTTGCAAACCATTTTATACATATAAATAGAGAAAGAATTTGGATTTGTAACTTAGAACATTTTAAACATCGCATTTCTCTTCCTTGATGGATATTTAAAGAAATATTTGAGTTAATCTTCAAAAAATTCTTCAATATAGATTTGGAAAAGAGGCTGAAATTAATGTTATCAAAAATAAAAGAAAAAACCCACATACCTATATTCAGAAGAGGAAAGATTATCAACTGTGTAGTTCTAGTTCACAAACATTAAGTAGTCTGAACTTTCTTAGAAGTGGTCAGAATGCAAATTACAGATGTTTAAGTGTGAGCAACCACCCACACATTTATTTACATAAACTAACCAATAAGAATTCTTGAAGTCATTTTCATACTAAATATGTATGAGGCTGAAAAGAACTCAGATTTTTACTATAATTTGGTACTTGCTCAAAATTTCAGGTTTTCTCATAAGGTCTTTGAAAGCTAATGACTAAATGTGGGTAGAAACAATTGACATGTCTTTCTTTTTTTCTGAAGGATATAGACCAAAGCTATCTACCAGAGAGACAGAAAAAAGGACAAGGTTTTATGTCTGGATTATCTAGATTTATTACCTACTTTGGAAAATGTTCTATTTCACTCTTCACTCAGATTACAGAAAGAAAATCCTTTAAAAATATGATTTAAAAAAAGATGAATTTTAAATTTACATTCTCCTTTAGCTATTGTATCACTAAAAGAAATAAATCTTCAAAGTGCAAAAGAACTGCATCAGTGCTTTCAGCACTAAATTATTATCTTCAAGGTTTCAATTCAAATCATATAGAGATTGACCCAATCTACTGTATGTGGGTTCTATATTGAATATGCAAAAAACATTGATTCATGTGTTGTTTTATTCCACTGTCTCTGTTAACAACTGTAGTTTCTTAGATATGTCATCATATTCATTCCATATTTAAGAAAGGGTAGAGAAAAAATTTTAAATGTATGTCAAAACAGCATATTATATATTCATATATAGAAAATATGAGGAATTGCCCTCATTGAAACAAACTATAAAAGCCTTAAAGCTTCACAGTGACAAACTTGGTAGGCCACACAGCCAGTGTAAAATTGGATTCAGTGTGATTATTTCTGGGCAATAATTCAGAGCAAATAACATCAAGGAAGGCTTGCGTAAATCCAGATGGAAAAAGTGGATTTAAATCAAACTAATAGGTTGCAAAACATATGAAATATGCTTTGTACTGTGCCTTGGAGACACATGGCCAAATCCATATTCAAAAAGTAAAAACAAACCAGAGTGATTTGAGGAATAAATTACTTGTCATCGTGATCTTTAAAAATGCCAGAATTTAATGCAAAAATATAATCCTAACATTTATTGCAGCAAAAATAAATGTCAACATATTAGACTTAACTGGCAAAGCCTTGTGGTAGCATTTCTACAGAGTGAAAGGAACATGACGAGCTGTATTTCACATTTATTAGAATGAGATTTGGTCTTCTTTATCATAAGCAGTAGATTTAAACACTTTATTTTAATTTATTTCATGGTATTGAGGAAAACATTGACTCAGATAAGAAAAAAATGCCATATAATCTTGTTCCCTGAAACAATCCATCAATCTCAGAAGCTAAATATGTACTATGACAACACCAAACCTTTATAGTTGGAAAGAAGAATCGAGTACAAAATGGCTGTGACATATTCCATGTCCCAGGCAGCATATGTGCGTGGGAAATTCTGTGTGGATGCATAGTGATACATAATATATACAGGTTGTTTTTCTTTTTGTATCATTCCTTCATGTTGTTTGCAGAGCTGACAATGAATAGTATCCAGGTCTTAGAATTCCGTTAACTCATTCTACCCCAAATAGGTTCTTATTTATAAAAGTTATAACTTATGTATGTATTAAATGCATATTTGATATTTGAGTGCCATTCCCATAACAAGGCTTTTGAGCTTTTACATATCTGATATTTTATAATCCATTTAAGTAACACTCCCCATATTCTCAAGAAACGGAATATTCAAAAATTCAGATACTATGGACAAATGACAAACATACTTTCTTTAGACTTGATAAAGATTGAGCATAATAATATTTATCATAATAAAAGCAAAATGTGTAGAGTGCTCTATACAAAACCAAAATGTGCATAAACACAATAAATATGTAAATATGTAAATCCAAATGTTTGCATACACATGAAGTGTGCAAAGATAAATACATAAATACCTTTTCCAGGAGGGCAAAAACTCAGTTTTTATTTGCATGAAGCAATGTGCAATTATACATGCAAATTTTGATATGTCTAGTATGAAAATTAGTAATTTCACCACACTGCACCCTGCAAAGATATTTACATTTAAATACGAATCCACTTAACAGGTAGGTAGTAAACAAAATTTTACATATCTAAGCACAAATGTTTTATATAAATATCTTTTTTTTTAAGGTTTTATTTATTTATTTCACAGAGAGAGACTCAGCAAGAAAGGGAACACAAGCAGGGGGATTGGGAGAGGGAGAAGCAGGCTTCACGCGGAACAGGGAGCCCGATGCAGGGCTTGATCCCAGGACCCTGGGATCATGACCTGAACAGAAGGCAGACACTTAATGACTGAGCTACACAGGCATCCCAATATATATAAATATCTTAAATGTGGAAAATATATGTGATTATATGGCTGTAGTATATGCTACCACTACATACCAACAAGTAATTAGACAATATATTCTGGAAAAAAATTTTTCCCTAATACCTACTATGGAATTTTTATGTTAAAAGTCACCACTTGGAAATCAAGACCTTAAAAATAAACATTTTATATACATTTGTTTTGAACATTTAATGTTAATTTTAACAGCCCAATTTCTTAAGTACTTATCTGAGAAATTAAAATAGTACTTTCATCTTTGGGGAAGAGTAAGAAGCTTAATCCAGTCTAGGAGTATAATACACCAACATTTACAATTTTCTTTAGTTTGCATATACTCCAGATAGTCCTCTGCCAAATTAAAGTGTGCCATAAAAAATTAATAAAGTATGTTATAGAAACTAGTCTTTCAATAACGCAATTGCATCCACCATTTACAATTTCTTGTTTTTATCCTCAGGCTGAAATGTGCTGAGAAATATATTTTGATTATCTTAATGACTGGTATATCTCATTCATAGTTTGCTAACTCTGTACATCCATTAGTCAAATCATTCAATGAAAAACTTATATGCACATAGCCCAGGGCTAATCAGTTGTACATGGTTTATGAGTATACATAAAGCTCTTTTATGCCAACTAGTAAACTAAGCGTCACACATTCAGAATACCTGACCATCGAAAAACATCTAGTCCATTGTTGAATCAGTATGCTGTAAACCTGAAACTAATGTAACATTGTGCGTCAACTATAGTTCAATTAAAAAAAGAGAAAAGCCCCTAGGCTAGTAAAGATGACAGAGAAATAAAATTCAGTGTAATAAGTTACGGAGCAAAAGTTTGGAGGCAGAGGAAATGGCTAATCCCGCTTGGTCAGGGGGGTGTGGGGTCAAAGGGAATTATAAAACTATAATTTTGAGGAAGGCTTTACATAAAAGTAATTCATAACCTAAGGCTTGAAAAATAAGTGAGGGGGGTGGGGGAAGTGAGTAGTGTGTGGGTATGATAGGGCATGTTTTATTTGGAGAAATACAAGTGGCAGCATTCAGAAGCAGGTCAATATAAAACAATTGCTAAAAGATGAGATTAATAATAAAGCTATAGGTAAATTTTGTCTTGCTCCTGCCATATAACCTCATTGTCTCGATGTTCTCATTTCCCTTCATTCAGGGAAAAAGGGAATCTATCCAATGCAAAATAAATTACTAACTAAAGAGTCAAGGGGTTTGCACATAAAAAAACAGCAAATCTGTAGGACTCCTCTGAGTAAAAACAAAACCAAATCAAATGAAACAACACTTTACGTCTAAATAAAAATAATTATTGCTATTAACATAACAATGAAAAAATAAAAAAAATAATTATTGCTTTTAAAAAAGAGGTTAAGATCACAGGATGAGTTTTCAAGATTATACACAATGTGCATATAAATATTTGTTAGTTTCCTTCCAAATATGAAAATTCTATTTTAATAATTAGAAATCTCATTTAATTCCACTTCTTCTTTGATTTATGTAATTTATAAAATGTATCTTCTGATTAGTCACTTCCATTTGATATTGTATTGCTCCTGCTAGCAGATAACATGATAGTAAAAAAAAAAAAAAAATCTTGGGGATTTTTTTTTCCTTTTTAAGTAGGATATTAAAATTATTTTGTATTAATAACTGTATATTAGTAGAATTTCCTTGATTCATTTGAACAGATTTTCAAGTCACAAAAACTCAATGGAAACTGTAAGTAAACCTTAGGAAATTCATTAAAACTCTTACTTACTTAGTTATCTTCATTGAATGACGTTGGTTTTTCCTTGTAAGTAGGTATATACAGAATCATCTCTTCTTATCAACCTTAGACATTTATACTTCCCACCAGGTGTACTCAGGCTCTCTTCCTTACCTATGATCTCTGTAATGGCCACACAACAAAACTGGTTTTTACCCTGGTGGTATTCATATTGGAAGCTTCCTGATTGCAATGGACCTTGACCTCACTGCTCTGAGTTGTTACGTGCCCGGCTTGTGCTCTCAAGTTCCATCATTATTTTCCCATTAGATCTCCATCTATTTTCTGTATACTTGGCAATGGCCTGCTGATACTCTCTTGCTGTTTCATTTGCATGTCTTTATTCCTGATGGGCATAAGAATTATATTCTCTCTTACTCACACCTACCTTGATTCATTCTGATTTATTCCAAGCCTCCCTTACATCTTGAAAACCTTTCTGTCTCATGTTTTCATTCTTTCACTCTGCAGACAAAAGGAGCTTTTTGGAACTTAAATTGTATCAGATCCCTCTCTCCATTGTTTAAAATCATTGATAGAATTTCCCATTAGAGTACTTTAGCCAAACAAAGTTGAGTGGATTGGTACTTTTAGCATGAGAGATCAAACACCATGGAAGGAGTACTGGACATTTGTTTAAGGAGATAGTGGAAGGGGCTTGGATCTTAGGGAAGACTCGAGGAAGCATGGTTTTGCTCTGGACCGAGTACTGATAAACATGGGACTATTTTATCATTCTCTGTCTTAGTCCTTTATGTCCAGTTGGCAGAAGACATATGAAAGTTAAAGCTGTGTTGGTAAAGAATTAGCAAGCACTCATGTGAGTCTAGAAAGAGGATGCTTGGTCATATTTGTGGTTCATAGTGACTTCCTGGTTTTGTTGATCAAACATGAGCATGAAATGATCTTTTGTTTTGTCTCATCTCATCACAGTGTCACAGAGTGACCCCATCCGAGCTTGGTAGTGAAATTGTTTATGTTTAATAAGAGAAAACCATGACCTAGATTTTAATGCCACAATAGACAGCTGTCAGGGGTCTGTGTGTATGTGTGTGTGTGTGTGTGTGTGTGTGTGTGTGTGTGTATGTGTGTGTGTGGTGGGGTAGATGAAGTTAGGTTGCCGGGCATTAATAAAAGATATCTAGATCCTTATCATAGCCAACATTGTTCAGGAAGGTGTCCAGGAAATATAATGTATAGTTGGACACAATTTGGTCTCCTTTGATCTTTCTGTCGCAGGTTGAATTTTCTAGTTACCCAATGAGTCAAAGACTACAGAATGACATTCAAGATTCTTGACAGGATTCATGGATGGACCGTAACACAAACAATTGCTAAAAAATGATGATCATCAGCACTTGTAATAGGTCCTGAGTCTAGGGTCCTACATAACCAAACCCAGGCAATGAAAACATGTCACAAAATGCAGCTGAGACTTTTCTAGCAATAGAATTGTAGAAACTATGAACAAGAAAAAAAAATTTAATAAAAATAAAAAGGGGAATTAGTAGCAGTGAAGGGACGCACATACAAAACGGAACAAATATATAACAGAATCCCAATAACTGCAAAGCACAAGAGCAAAGAAAGGAAGCAATTATATCTCATCTGGTGTGATAAATAAGATAATAGGGCTTCCTTCCTTCCTTCCCTGTGTCTCCTCGCTGTAAACTCCCAATACCTCAAGCAGGCTGAAATATCGCTGGTACCTCTTGAGTATTTAGAAGAGACAATCTAACAGTAACCAATACACACTGAAGGACGAATGAGTGAATATAGTGTGTCTCTTTCTGAAAGTGGAGAGCCCAGGACACACCCTAGCATCATGGCTCATATCCACATCTCATTTTCTCACAGACACTCCGTTTCCATCTCCAAGTACAAAATTACTGTCTAGACTGTGGGAAATGAAGTCGAACAATTGCAATGGCATCTTTATGGAACTGCCTTTTAATGCGTTCTATCTCCTACCCTTAGAGTTGTTCAATGTTTCATATATAAACTCCAGATTGAAAATTCTTCTTCTTTTTTCTAGGTATCAAATGTCAGAGTTTTAAGGCTACACTCTGTACTCTGAAACTGTCTGCATTGTTTTGTGAAATTTCCAAGTTATTTCTCCAGAGACTCAACTATTTTCCTTCTATCTAGGCTCTCCAAGAGCCTCAGTTCCACATGAAGAGGTTAGATCACCTACCAAGAGAAGTTAAGAGATACTGAATAAATAAAGTCACACACAAACACAAACTCATGCCGTCTGCACAAAACATAACTACTCACTTTTCAGTCTTTATAATTGAAATGAAGTAGGCCTAGAGATAATGTGCAATACCTAATTAAAGAATGATTTTCAGTGTCGGGATTGCTTGTCCCTAAATTCCATAATCACAAAATATCAAAGATAAAATGTATGAGAAGCATTGTGTCCCCACCTGTTTATTTTCCAGCTGGGGAAAAAAAAAAAAAAGTAGTTTTAAAATCAAGTGACCTGAACCATATTCTAGGTACTTCTATCGATTTGATTATCATATCCCTGCCTGTGCTGTCTTCCTGTATTAATTTCTTCTCCCTCTCTTTTCTACCATGAAAATACTGCATCACCTGCCTTCCTGAAATGGCTTGCCCAGGTTTGCTTTATGGTTTGAGGTTTGATACCACTGTCCAAGCTGGGTGTGACACAACACTCTGTGCATAAGACCTCTAAGAGTTATGTTCATGATTAAATAAATCACGATATGTACAGCTCTTTGAAGATTATCTGAAAATTAATAAACATTCAGTGAATTTCAGTTGTCATAATGATGCCTAACTCAGTCTCTACTCTTACCACAAACATTTACTGTGTCCTTTTTGTGAGACAGCATTCCCGTTTCTGGAGAAACAATGATTGCTATGGCCATTATGAAACAGCTCTCCATCAGCTCAAAGTGTAGACAATAAACTGGTCAGTTTTAATTGACATGATAAGTTTTATGGAGTGGATATATGCAAAGTATTATAAAAATACAGAGGAAAAGTAAATGCTTTGAGAATGGGCTGTGGTTTCAAATCCTAGTAGCTTTTTTTCCCCCAGAAATATAGAATTGTTTTTATTGGGTTATGATGTTATGGTTCTGGTTATGGTAGAGGTTATGGTATCAAATATGTGAGGAGGATGTGTATGGATATTGAGTACACAAAGGGATTGTGCTCATTATAATCTTTCTCTTAACTCCAAACTATAATCTAAATTTTAACACTAGGGTAGGGACTCTGCAAACCACATTTCTGCGTTGCCAGAAGCGCATTCTTTGTTAAGCTCTTTCAATAGGTGTTGTTACAGAGTGACTGCAAGACTAGAGGAAGAAGGGAATTATTTCTTCTTGTGGGATTCCTGAATTTGTATCACTCTGTAGCTGAATCTGGTTTACCATTTTTCCAACACTTATATAGAACCGGCCTTATTGTGCAAAAACTGCCAACCACCCCCTCCTTAGTTATTGGAGTTTCAGCCCTGCAGGGGTCTAAATCTTCTGAGTTTTAAGAATTCCAATCTCCATCCTTGGTTTTCTCAGCCCTATGAGCGGTAGCTTCTTTCTGCAATTGTTACCTCCAAGATCTTTTCACGTTCTTTTCTTGCCTTTTCTGCTAATAACCTTCTCTCTAGGTAATGATTCTTTTTTTAAAAAAGATTTTATTTATTTTAGAGAGAAAGAGAGAGAGCATAAGCAGGGGGAGCTGCAGAGGGAGAGGGAGAAGGGCTTCCCACTGAACAGGGAGCCAGACACGGGCTCAGTCCCAGGACCCCAAGATCATGACCTGAGCTAAAGGCAGACGCTTAACCAACTGAGCCACCCAGGCGCCCCAAGGTAATGATTCTTCATATTAAGTTATCTCTGTTCAAATAATGTGTGATTTCAGTCTCCTGATTGTATTCTGACTGATAAATACCCTTGAGTTTTCCCAGCACCTAGACTAGTGCCTGATAGTAAGCACTCAAAAAACATTTGTAGAATTGGTATTAATAACAAAAGTTAACCATTATTGAGCTTTTGCCATCTCATGTTCTGATCCCATGTTCTACATGTATATTTTCATGTTATGATCATAACAACCTTGGAGGTAGAACTACTATGTCTGAGAAAAAAATCAAGGTTGATATATACTGAATGTTAAACTCAATTTAATGTAAGAGACTATGGGATGGAGCTCTCAGATTATAAGAACTTGTCTGTTTTGTCTAATTTATCAATCATGATTGTAAAATTATTTATAGTACTCACTTGCTATTCTTTTCATGAATGCTAGATCTGTAATGATAACCCTGTTCATTCCCCATGTTGATGACTTGTATCTTCTCTCCTTTTATTCTCTTTTTATCATTGTTAGTCTGCTTTTGTTTGTTTTTTAATTGATTTTTTCAAAGCACCAGCTCTTAGTTTCATTGATATTCTCTATTATTTTATATTTCAATTTTATTGATTTCTATTATCTTTATTACTTTCTTTCCTCTATTTGCTTTGCATGTATTTTGCTCCTTTTTTTCTTCTAGTTTCTTGGGATAAAAACTTACATTAAGACCTTTCTCTTTTATAAGGTCAGTATTTAGTGCTACAAATAAATGCCCCTCTCAATACTACTTTAACTTCATCCTACATAAGTATTTATTTTTCTATTTTTATTCAGTTCTCTGTATTTTTTATTTCCTTTGAGACTCCCTTTTTGATCTATGGATTTAGTAGAACTGTGTTGCTTAAGTTTCAAGTGTTTATAGAATTGCCTGTTGTATTTATATTTAATTATTTTATGATCATGAGTATAAGGTGTATGATTTCAATTCTTTTAAATGTGTTTTGTTTTATGTCCAGGATATGAGCTATCCTAGGAAACATGCATTCTATTATTGTGGAATGGAAAGTTCTGTAGATATCAATTAGATCCTTTTGAATGGGTAGGTCACTCAGTTCTATATTCTTGGTAATTTTGCATCTATTAGTTCTATAAATTACTGAACGAGGCATGTTGAAATACAAAACTATAATTGTGGGATTTGTCCATTTCTCCTTCCACCTCTATCATAATTTGCTTCATACTGGTGGTTCTGTTGTTTGATGTGTGAACATTTAAAATTATTATGTTTTCTTAGTAGACTGATTCTTTTATTACTAACTAATGTCTTTTTATCTCTAGTGACTTTCTTTACTCTGAAGCTTATTTTATTTAATGATAGTCAGTCTTGCTTTTTTTTAAAGTAATGTTTACATGACATTTCTTTTATATTTATATTTTAACTTTCAACCTACCTGTTTCATTGTATTTTAAGTGAATTTCAGAGTATATTGTTGGGCCTTTCCCCCTTACACACTGCCAAATAGTTGTCTTTTAGTTGGTGTATTTAGACCATTTATATTTTAGATCATTAGTGTTACATTAGATAATTACTGATAAACATTTCAGATAACTATTTATACCACTTAAGTGTGATATCTTATGGGGTTTTGTTTGTTTCCTTCCCCTGATTCTAATCACTTTCCTTGTCATTTCTTACCTTCTTATCATTTTCTCAAACATTTTTTTTAGGATTCTACCTTTATTACTTAAAATATGTTTGAGTATATTGTTTATTATAAAAATTTTAGTGTTTACTCTGGTTATTACAATATACATACATAACAGCACAATCTAGGAGCATTGACAATTTACTATGTCAAAGAAAGTACAGAAAATGTACTTCCACTGCAGTCTCCTCATTTATTAAGTATGATTCTCTTTAATGTTACTACTACATGCATTGAATACAACACTTAGTATTATAATTTTTGTTTCAACCATCAAAAATGTTTTTAAAAACCCACCAAAAAATGTAATCTATTAGTCCTATTTTTACCATTCTAATATTCTTTTTTCCTGAAGTGTCAAGCCTTTTATCATTTACTTTATTTTGAAAAATTCCTTTAGTCATTCTTTAAAGGTGGGTTTCATGGCAATACTTTTAAAAAGTTTTCCTTTGGGGCGCCTGTGTGGCTCAGTCCTTAAGCGTCTGCCTTCGGCTCAGGTCATGATCCCAGGGTCCTGGGATCGAGCCCTGCATCGGGCTCCGTGGGAAGTCTGCTTCTCCTTCTCCCACTCCCTCCCCTTGTGTTCCCTCTCTTGTTGTCTCTTTCTCTCTGTGAAAAAAGTAAAATCTTAAAAAAAAAAAATTTTCCTTTATCTGAAAGCATTTTTATTTTATTAATGAAGGATATTTTTACTGGATTCAGGAATCTGGGTTGATGCTTTTTTTCTTTTAGTACTTGAAAAATATATGCTCCTACCTTCTATTTTCTATGGTTTCATATGGGACATTCACTGTTATTTGAATTGGTTTTCCTTTATATGCAGTCCTTTCACTGTGGCCACTTTCAAAGTTTGTCTTTGCCTTCAGTTTTCCAAAGTTTAATTATAATCTGCTTTGGCACAGATATTATTCATTTTATCCTTTTTGGGATTCACTCAACTTCTTGGATCTGTAGATTTATGTCTTGTACCAAATTCAAGAAGTTTTTAGCCATTACTTCCTTGAATATGTTTTTAGCTCCTATCTCTATTCTTTACTTCTGGGACTCTAATAATATGAAATTTACCACGTTTGTTATTGTCCCACAGGTACCTGAAGCACTGTTGTTCTTCTTTTTGTTATCTATTTCTCCGTTTTTCAGATGGAGAAAATTTGACTGACCTGTCTTAAAGTTCACTGATTCTATTCTTTGTCAACTCCACTATATAGTGCATCTAGTAATTTTTTTTTTTTTTTGGTCATTTTATTTTTTTTCATTTCTATTATTTCCACCTGGTTCCTTTAAAATTTTCTATTTCTTTTCTAAGACTTGCATATCTTTTTTTTTTTTTTCCAGAGTGTCTATAATTACTATGGAAGCATTTTACTTTAAAATCTTTGTTAGAGAATTCCAACATCTGAATCATTTCAGTGTTACCTCTGAATTTCTTTTCTCATTCGGGTTGTGTTTGAACTCTTGCTTGTCATGATGAGTCCTTTTTGATTATATCTTGGATATTTTAGGCACCATGTTGTTAGATTCTGGGCTTTTTTTTTTTTTTTATCAGGGAGTCACTCTATTTAGTTGTAGTGCACAGATACCGGGGAAGGTACATGTTCATCTCTTTGTTGGGTCCTGTTGACACCACCTGAGCTAAAATGGAATTCTAACTCACACTACCTTGTTGCAGTCACATAGGAATGCAAGCAGCTCCCAGCTCAGTAGCACTGACATAAGCTGAGGGGGGAACCAGAGTGATGACTAACCCTTCTTCACACTGCCTCATTTAATTTAATGCTAATGAGTGGGTGTGGAGTTTCAGTTTCCCACTAAGTTCAACTGAAACTAGGGGCTAGGGGAATTTGGAGGGCTTACAAACCCCAACACACACTGCTTTATTTAGTCTCTGGACCCTGCTGACATACCTTGGCAGCAGAAGCAGATACTGCCTGCTTCTACTAAGTGAGGGATGGAAGGTTAGTGCCCTGCTTGCTGGCTGACACCACCAGCTGAAGGACTGCAATATCATCATCTGCTTCTGCGAAGTGGAAAATTGGGCTGAAGCTCCAGCTCCCTGATAAGCCCTGCTGAAACCTCAGGCATATAGGCAAAATTTTTCTGTCAATGTTTGCCTGTGATCAAATGAGTATTGCCCAAACTCTGTTGTTAGACTACCCTTGCCCTCAGTTCTTTGGCTAGGGAAAAGAAGTCTTTCCTGAATCTGTTTTTGTCTGTGCCTACTGGTAGTTTCAGTTTGGAGGCTTTTAGAACTCCCTTTCCAGAAGGAAAATGTGAGACAAAGACTTGAATTCATCACCATTTCATCCCTCATGTTCTGGAGTCCTTAGGCAGTCTGGTTTTCTCTTTCAAACTTTCAGAGACTTCCTGTAATGGTTTATTATATTATATTTAGGATTTTTAAGTAGTAAAGGGAAGGATCTGGGAAGAATGAGGCTACTCCATATTCAGAAAGTCTTTAGATTAAATGCCAAAGATAAATAAAGCATTGAGGATTTACTCTTATAGGTATATAAAAGGGATAGCAACCTCTGTGAATAGTGTCTCTCTCACTAATTTTATATCTTTGTCCTGAATTCTGTTTCCTCATAAAATGGAAATGATGATTTCAATTGAATAGTCATGAAATAGCACACTGAACACAATCATCACTATACATTTACTTGCTTCTTCTCTCCCTTGCTTGCCTGCTCCCATCACTTTTCCTCTCTCATCTTATATCTAACTTGACTCAGTTTCTACAAGTAGCAAGTCCTCTTCCCTCTAGCTCAATTTACTTATGCAGGTCAGAACATTTTGCTTCTAAGAAAATGCTTCTGGGGGACTCTATTGTCATCTTACATGTTATAAGTGTATTATATTATTCCAAGAGAATAATATTCTTATATTATTAATATAATAATTATATAGTCTATATTTAATATTTAAATTAAAACAATAACTAGAAAATTACATAAATTATATATTTAAATATTATATAATTATATTATTATAATTATAATATATATATTTAAATTATTCCAAGAGAACCAAGGGCAGTGCTTTGCATAGATAGAATATATGTTTACCTCTGTCACAGAACTTGTCACAAAATAGTTTGAAACCATATGCTACAAAAATTTCACCTAGGGTTCATTGTCTTACCTGCAATGTTTCACTTGACATTCAATCAATACTCATTCCTGAATCAATTTCATTTGAGCTACTTGACACTTTAAAATAAAAAGAAGGGTCATATGGAAATAAGACATGAATTGTGATGGAATAAAGAGAATTCTGGACTAGGTACTAGGGGAACTGGGACTATAACTAACCCTTTCATGAAGGCAGTGAACGTGTTATAAGATTGTAGTGACAAAAAATAATCTATTAGTACTGCTCTGGCACAGTTTGGGCTGGGATAGATGAAGATATAGGCTGCTCTGACCTACAAAGAATGTGGATGGGATAGACCCATGGAAATCTTAAGAAACATTTTTATAGAACTGTCATAGGTTTTAAGGAATGCAAGAAAAGAACTTATTTCAAAATCACAATTGACCCTTGAATAACATGGGGGTTGAGGCACCAATGCCCAGCACAGTCAAAAATTCATGTATAAATTTTGACTCCCCCCAAACTTAATTATTAATAGTTTAAACATAAATAGTCAATTAACACGTATTCTGTATATATGTTATATACTCTAGTCTTAAAATACAGTGTGCTAGAAAAAATGTTATTAAGCAAGTCATAAAAAAGGAAATACATTTACAATACTGTACATATACTTATTGAAAAAAATGCATATAAGTGGACCCATGCAATTCAAACCCATGTTGTTCAAGGGTCAACTGTACTTTTAGTGGCTAGTCAGTGTTCTTTTAGCCTGGAAATGTTCTGATACCAGGATATATGTAATGGTTTTAATCCAGGGAATCCAGAAAACTCCTGACATATGACCTTCAATAATGAGGGTTATCATTTTGAGGGGAGAGCTCTGGGTTCAATAAAATCCCAAAATCTCTGGAGTAATATAAGCAGGTATTATAAAAGGAAAAATATTGATAAAGCAGATGAGGCATAAGTTATGGTGCCAGACAATTTATATGTAACTCATGATAATTATCTCAGATTTCATCTGTTTACTGAACTTCAATGATCAAAAAGCAATCTCAATTATAAAATTGAAAATAAACATCTAGCTCCAATACATTTCCTATTCAACCAGATTAGGCTGTTGTTGTTTGTGTATTTAAAATGATGTTAAATATTTAACATTTAATTGTACCTATTTAGTACTAATTTAATATTCCTCTCTTTAGGCTTTTATACTTCTGAAATATTAATTGATCTTTTTGTTTGTTTATAGTCACACTTCTTAATAAAAACTCAGACCATGCCTTCTGTTACTTTTTTGAATTAACTGATTCTCAAATATATCAATACATGTAAAAGTAATCTGTATGTGACATAGAACTATGAAATACACTAGTCCTCTCTTGTCCATAGGAAATATGTTCCAAGACTCCCCACAGATGCCTGTAACCTCAGATAGTAGCAAAACCTATATATGCCATGTTTTTCCCATACATACATACCTATAGAAAATTTAATTTACAAATTAGGCACAGTAAGAGATTAACAATAGCTAATAATAAAATAGAGCAATGATAACAATATACTGTAATAAGTTATGTGAATGCGGTCTCTCAAAATATCTTATGTACTGTGCTCACCTTTCTTGTAATGATGTGAGATGACAAAATGCCCTTGTGACGAGATGAAATAGGTCAGGGTTATAGGCATGATGATGGAGTGTTAGGCTACTATATAACTTCTGACAATTAGTTAGAAGGAAGATGTCAGATAACTCAAATCATGGAAAGCAAAACTGTGGATAAAGGGGTGTCACTATAATACCTTAATGTTAATATTATATTTTAATTTGCCCCAGGCAAAGTTAATTTACATAGTGAAGTGTTAGGCCAACAAGATGAATTGGATTTAGAAAGCATTCTTTATTTTGTTGATTTCAAGATAAATATTTAGAACAAAACTCATGATACTGCATTAATAATGTCTCACTTATCCCATACAATATTTCACCAATCCTGCCAGCACTTTTTAAAATTGCTTACGTTCATCTTGAGGCTTGGATAATGAAAAATTCATCTTGTGCTAACATGAAGTATGTGTGGTCCTTTCAAATAATACTATCCACAGTTGATATAGTATAAATGATACATAAATGCAAATATTATAGACAGAGTTTTTTGTTTTTTTTAAGTATATCATTTAAGTGTAGTTTTATGCATATGTTTTCATATGCATATTTTTGAGTATGCATATGAGTATGTGTATATGGGATGCGTGTGTGTATGAGAGAGAGAGAGAGAGAAAGTTCAATATTTAATGCCTTCTCTTATGCTATCACTATCAATCAAATCATCCCTAATATATACAGAGAAGTTCTTTGTCTCCAAACTAGCAAGTACATTACTGCACATATGGCACAACCATTCATATTCACTTTTTTCTCACTCAATATATTCATTCCTTTTTCTCCACCTCCCAGCATGATGCTTCCTCATTAAATTCTAAGTGCAAATACCAAAAGCCTATCAAGTGTGTCTCTTTTCTGTTCTTATTTGACGAACATCAATTCTGATTCACTACCCTTGTTTGTGTCAGTTCTTGTCATATTTCCAATGTTGGGGATGCCAGGAAAGAAACAAATTTGTTATGAAAACTGGACACGTTTGTGTTTTGTGTCTGCTTGGCTGGGCATTGCCACCTCTGGTTGCTGTCTCCTTTGTCACGAAATATCTGTTGTCTTGCCTTATAGCACATAAAATCTTCATCAGGAAGAAAGCTATTTTTGAATATGCTCTGAAGTCTACAGAGTAATCCAATCGGAAAGAAATGATTGGGAATCATTAAATTTTCTCTAACATTACAGGGCTGTGATGACTTTATCAGCTTTGTCATATAAGCACTAATGTTTTCGCTCTCAAACTAACTGTGGCTTTTGAAATCTCGCTCTGCCTGTCATTAGAGTAAAGCCATTGCCATTCCACTGAAAATCCTCACTGCAGAGTTCCCAGGAACTTTCCAGTTTCTGACTAGGATGTATGCTTTCCCTGTGATTAGACTATAAGTCAGATCTTAACTTTATTTTGTGTAGGTTCAATCATCTTGCTATTTCCACTTAGATTTAGAAATTTGACCCCAGAGCCAATCAGAAAATCCTTAAATCCACAAATGTTTCAGGAGAATAATTTTTAATAAACAAGTTTCATAGGTTCCTTTCATTCTGAGTATTGCCATTGACCAAATGAAACTAAAGAAAAAAATAAATATATTTTTCATCCAGAGAGACCAACTGGCTCTTTAATAAGGACATCAAGAGGACAATTTTTTGGTTAGAATAGGACTAGAATTTTGGTCTCAACATTTTAGGCACCAAAAAAGTTTTCCAGTATTCATAGATGCAATTGTTTTTAAGGGGATCTGACTCACATTAACCAAACAGAAATGTCTGATGCAAAATCCAGAATTTCAATTTATTTTACCATTAAAATAATGCAAACTTAACAAAATGTGTATGTTAGAGATCAAGTTCTTCCAATGAAAAAACTCTATTGGAAAGAAAACTCTAATCAGTGCATTGTGTGTTAAGCACACAATCATAGCAATGAGAACCCCTTGAAAATATTAATGACCAGTGTCATCAAGTCATTTGTAATACATCTGTCTTTTCTATAGGGATAGTTTTACTCAGCAGACTGCATTACTATTTCAATTTATTATGAATTATTTCCCCTAGACATTGTTGTGGGTACACTGACATACCCTTGCTGTATAGAACCCTTATTTCTAAGATAGTCTGTTAATTCTTCCTCTTTTGCCAATTTTTTTTTTTTTGAGGACAAAGTCCTATTCAATTAATTTAGTTAATCTTATTAAGCAATTTTTGTTTCGAAGTTAAATTAACTAGGGGATACTCTTAAATATTACTTCATGTTTACTTGATTAAATTCTCATAACTACACTCTTCTGAGCAGGATGATCATAAATTTTATCATTCAAACCGGGGCATGTTTTGAAACTTATTTTCCTGTAACTGGATTTTGCCAAGCACACTGGTGCATTAAAGTTGCCTTACTAGTAGGTAATTTATATTTTTTCAGGTCACTAATGTCATCTGGGGAATTTAGTTGTTTTGCCTTTTTACTTCAAAGTTCTGGGATTGCATTTTTGTCATCCTTAACCTCTTAATGACTGCTGTTCTCCCCTCTATATGGTTTCTTTAGACTTCATTGCACACTGTCATTCCTTTTTTTTTTCTCACATCTTTCTGATTTCAGAATATCACTGCAAATATTAGAACTCAGATGTAAAATAATAGTTGTTTGGTTGCACATTATTCTTAACAGTCTTATTAAGATGTCACATTTTCTCAATTCCATCTGGAAACTTCTTTTAGGAAGACAAATTTTGGGACAATTTTAACACACATACTCCAAGTCAACCCAGTTTATTTCCTTTGATAGAGACCATTCCATTCTCATACTATAATTAAGTGGGACATTGACTGGATCCTGGCTAGTGGACCATATGTCACTTGCAGGTCTAGCTTCTGATATCTCCCAGGAGATCCTCTTTTTTCCACCTCCCCCAGGTGGAATCAGGGACTCAGGTAGAGCATTCTGAGGCCATAGAAGGAAGCAGAAAGATATGATCCGATAATTGTTGGCCCTGCCTTGCAGACTCTCTCTGGTCTGAGAAATAAGCTTTTATTATTGTAAGCCACAGTAATTCATGTAATTTGCTATAACAATTAATTTTCCCTGCCTAATAAGTGTGCCATTGCAAAGAAACTCATAAAAGCCCCACAAAAAAAAAAAAAAAAAAAAAAGCCCTGTCTGAAAGTCATGGAATATACTGGTAAAATAATTACATACTTATCAGAGTATAAAAGGCTTTTCAAGATTTTCTCCAAGCATACTTTTACTGATAGTTTAAATCATGATTAACTGCATTAAAAGTATACATTAATTGCAATTTTTCTTTAGATTTTATTCATTGAACAATGTTTATCAAGGTCATACTAATTTAAGTCTTATCATCATACACCTGCTCAACTGTTCTGCACTCCCAATTTACCACTTTGTCACTAGACCTTCCATTCTCTAATCTATTCTGCCCAGTGTTTCCTGGTTAATCTTCATAAGACACTAATTAATCAACTCCCTCTGTGCACAACCCCTAGTGCCTTCCTTTTTACCACAGCACAAAGTCCAAACCTTTTGGCCTCTCACTTAAACTTTTGTTGTCTTCTTCAAACTACCTAAAAAGCCCAAATGACCAATTTTAATACTTACTAACTGAACATCCACTAGATTAAACCTCCTGTTAGTCACTAAAAAGTAATCTCCCTAACAAGTAGCTTGCACTTTGCACTTCAATGGGGAAGATAATTAGCTTTACAAGGATTGAGTCTCCTGCCCCAAACTGCATCGGTAAAAAGTACCAGTGTTGAAGTTTACAACGCAGACCATTTTTATTTTAAAGTTTGTCTGCAATCTGCTAGTAATTTTGCCATGCATTGTGCTTATTCATCTCAAAAACAAGGATAAGTTAAGACATATAAACAACCATGAAGACTGAAATCATTCAAAGCTATCTTAATAATCAATAAGAAAAAATACGAGTCTTTCACAAACTGTAAAAATTTTTCTCAAATATTAAAAGCTTTCATACTGATGGTTATAAATGTATAGTAAAATTAAATAAGAAAAGCTAATATTTATTTAGTACACAATTTAAATAGTAGAAACACTGAGATTTAGTGTTTTCTTTCTTTGTTAAAAATCACTAAGCATAGTTTGAATACTGCTTGCTTGCCTTCTTTTTCATATAACTTATTTGAAGTAACTTCTTCACAACTTATATGAAGTGAGCCTTTTTTCTAGCCTTGGCAAATTGGCATAACCCTTTCCAAGCACGGAAAGTTTCCAACATGTTTTCTGTTATACTTTGAATATCATAAAAATTTTCCAAGAATTTCTTAAATGTGAAGTATGTTTTGTTTTGTTTTTTTGCCAACATCACTTCCTCCGAGAAATTTTGATTCTTCACAATAAACTTTCTCTTGTAAATAAAGCTTGCTTTCATTAAGTTTCTCCTCTAGAGTCTCTAGAATGGTAGCAATGTCAACACTCTCCTGAGCTATCCCTCCTTTTATAACTCAGGTTTGATTCAAATTTTATATCCAATATCATCATTTTTTATTTACCGGTTGCATTTTTATCTTTGTTGGCCAATTCCCTCTTTCAATTATCCAGTTTTGCAAAATGCCATATGGGTTTACTACTGGCAAGACAACACAACTACATCCTTCCCTGTCTGTGCATGACCTAACAAATGTGCAGTGACCAATTAACTGAGAGTTTGAAAGAAGGAGCATAACTGGTCACTGATCTTGCTATACATCTGTTAATTATGTAGCAGTTTGTAAACTCAAGACCCAGGAGTAAAGTTGGTATTTATGCAATTTGTTTACAGTTAATATGGCAGCTGGAATTTAACTGAACTGAAATTTCTAGTTAACTAAAGCATGGCACGTCAAATTTGTACATATCTACAAATGATTCTCGGATAGTCAACTCCAATTTTTATGGGCATTCTTTATTTTTCTTACGCATAATTTACTTAAAATTTTTACCTCTCTTGTAGCCTCCTCCCCTTCCTGATATTGATCTAAGAACTGAGGCAGGGTCTCATACATCTTTAACACATTTGTATTTGCTGTTTTCCTCCCTCCTACTCTCTTTCATCATTCTTTTTATGTAGATCCTCCTAAACTCTAGGCTGGGATCCCAAAAATATGTACCTCAAAGGGGCAAGCAAGTAATACAGCTGAGTGCTATACGAGAGGGGTATGTGGCTAAGTAAAAGAGTCATGCTTCTCATGATAGACTGAGCATCTTCTTGACTGAGAAGAATCTCTGGCGTGCCAGAAAGAGAACTTAATCCTCCTAAATTTTGGATTTTTTTTCCCCAAAGTATAAAATTTTCCTTTATAAAAATTACCTTTGTATGGCAGTTCCTCAAGCAATTAAAAACAAAATTACTATCTGTTCCAGCAATTCTAGTTGAGTATATACTCAAAAAATTGAAAACAGGGACTCAAACAGATAGTTATACATCAATGTTCATAGCAGCAGTATTCACAATAGCCAAAATGGTGGAAGCAATTCAAGTGTCCATTGACAGATGAATGGATAAACCAAATGTAGTATGTACATACAATGGAATATCATTTATCCTTAAAAAGGAAGGAAGTTTTGACACATGCCACAACATAAATGAATCTTGATGACATTATGCTAAGTGAAATAAGCCAGTCAAAAAAGGATAAGTACTATATGATTTCAATTACATGAGGTACTTAGAGCAGTCAGATTCTTTGAAATGGGTAAATAGAATTGTGTTTCCCAGGGGCTGGAGGAAGAAGAGAAAGTGGAATTATTTAATAGGTATAGAGTTTCAGTTTTCAAGTTTTACAAATACTTAATGACAGTAGACCATCTACTTAAAAATGGTTCAAATATGCTATGTATATAAAAACATGTCTTATTTTTAAATATTGGCAATTCATTCATTCACAAAAAAATCTGTGTAGGAAGGACTGAATTCAACTGTTTTAGGGCTTGAGTCTGATAAAGTGTTCAAGTGGGCTCCCTAGGAAAAAAGTTGAATAATCAAATATACTGCTGACAGAAGCAAACTGTGTTTTGACTTGTTGAAGAGAAACAGATCCTGCTCTTAACATTTACACATCTGATAATTACATGAATGTCCCACAGGTTGGTTCTGTTCCAAATAATTTTAACTTTTCCCATTCTACTACTTACATAGTTCCGTAGAACATTTTCATGTGATTCCTAGTTTTTCAAATCCATGTTAAAAACTCCTGAAACCTTTTACATGAGTATAGTTAGAAATACTAGTCCTGGAAGTGATTGCAACCCTATGGATCTATCAGTCTAAACCTAAATATAATGTATCCCTTTGAGCAGAATCGCCTTAGCAGATTTAAAAAATGCTCATGGCCACCCCAAGGTGACTCATCATGAGGGAAAGTGAGATAGAAGAAAGATCGTAGTGGAAAGAAATAGGTATCTTAACCAACTGGGTTAAAAATGGCAATCTGAGTTAAAAAGAAATGAATTGTTGAGAGAGAAGTATATAACAAAATAAGAAAGAGAAAAAAGACACTACAGAAAAAGATAAAACGTCATTTGAAATTGGCAGGGATGAAGATATATATTAAACAAACTTACTTGGATATTAAGATAAAGACATGAATAACCCAGGAACAAAGCTAATGGGAATTACATTGTTATAGGATCTTTGGATCAGGAAAATTTTATATTTGAAAAAGGAGGAGGGAGAAGGAATAAAGAGAAAGTTCTACATTCACAGAGGAAAAAAAATGTATTTAGCAGAGCGTTCACAATAAAGCAGGTGGAAGGAGATTCTGAAACAGAAGGCCGGTGCAATGAAGCGATAGTACTAGGACAGGGAATATATGAACTTGAATGAGTACTTGGCAAAGAGGGAATACCAGATTTAATCACTAATGGTACAAGATATAGCAAAGAGGTATTCGGAAGAAGAGATGAGTGGAATCAAGAATACTTACTTGCCAACTACATTTGCCATCTGTTAACATGACAGTGTGTCATAAAGGAAAATTGTTCATAAAAACTAATGAATCATATAACACCCAGTGCTCCATGAAGTGCTCTTTAATACCCATCACCAGGCTAACCCCTCCCCCCAGCCCCCTCCCCTCTAGAACCCTCAGTTTGTTTCTCAGAGTCCATAGTCTCTCATGGCTCATCTCCCCCTCTGATTCCCCCCCCTTCATTCCTATTACCGTCTTCTTTTTTTAATATATAATGTATTATTTGTTTCAGAGGTACAAGTCTGTGATTCAACAGTCTTATGCAATTCACAGCGCTCACCATAGCACACACCCTCCCCAGGGAGCACGGGGTGTTATACGCAAACAATGAATCATGGAACACTACATCAAAAACTAATGATGTAATGTATGGTGAGTAACATAACATAATAAAATTAAAAAAATAAAGAAGAATTTACACCAAAAAAACCCACAAAAAACAAAACACAAATGAATCGACTTTAAAAAATACAACCTGTGACATCTGATGAGGCACAGAAATTGAAGGCTTGTCAATTTACAGTTCAAGCAGAATTAATTGACAGCCTAAGTATTTAACTATCAACAAAGTGTGTAGGTCCTATGAAAGAGAAATGTCACTCAGACTATTTTAAGTTATAGGGTCTTTATGTTATATAGTAACAAGCATATTGTATTATGTTCAAGATACTAAGAAGGAGTTCTTGGAACAAAGTTAAAAAGATGATGCCTATGATACTAGGGTTTAGATATGTTTCAAATTACATACTCTCCCTCATTCGTAGAAAATCATACAAATGTTTATAAAATCATGAAGGCAGTATTGGCTAAAAAGGAAACTAAAATATAAACATCCCACTGCTGCACGGAGATAGACAATCCCCACTTCTAGGGATCTCCATTTCATTCTTTTGCTTGAGCTTGTTGCACACTTTTATTTCAATCATTAGACCCTTGAAGGTCTACTTCTTGAAACTTCACAACAGGTAAACAGATGAAATTATCCAGACTTTTGTTCATTTAAGAAGCAGACAATGATTAAAGTGATCTTAGTTAAGATATTATAAATATTATAAATATATTTGTGTACTACTTAAAATTTCTGGTTTAGCTCATAGAGATCATGGTTATTATAAATGGGACTTGAACATTATTACTACAAATACAGGAATTTTTCTATTTTTTATTATAAAATTTTATACATACTCATTTATTAGGAAATTTGAAGATATGACTTTTTAAAAATTTATTTATTAAGTAGGATTATAAAATAAATGAGCACAACAATTTTTTGGCTTCCAATAAGGGTGCCTGGGTGGCTCAGTTGGTTAAACGACTGCCTTCGTCTCAGGTCATGATCCTGGAGTCCCAGGATCGAGTCCTGCATCAGGCTCCCTGCTCGGTGGAGAGCCTGCTTCTCCCTCTCCCTCTGCCTGCCTCTCTGCCTACTTGTGCTCTCTCTCTCTAACTCTGTCAAATAAATAAATAAAATCTTAAAAAAAAAAAAGATAATACTTTAGGCTATGGTCACCTATTACATTAAAGATCAGATTTGAAATATAGAGTTTTAAGAACTATAAGTGAAAAAAAAATAGGCCTTACTATTTCAGTTTCTTTGGGAAAATAATTTGAGTATTGATTATGTAGTTGTATGTGAAAATCTCTTGAAATAGAGCATTTGAGACTCTGCCTAGACATTTATGCATTAATCACTTTGCAATCCTTTTGTAACATAAACTTTGACTATTGTTAGTAATAATTGTTCCATGGGTTTCCATGTTAGTGTGGTCTACTATGTCTGGTAGAAATTTAAATCATTTTTCTTGAATTTAGAAATTAAATGATCCTTATCAATTAATAGATTCATAATGATATCAAAATGTCATACAAAAATATGACAGCATTTAGTATTGGGGACTCAACATATTTTTAAAAGTAATTTAACACATTGGTTATGTTCATTTTACATTATTGGCATCTGTTCTCTGGGAAGATAGTCATAAAAAGGATGTTTCAAATTGCTAAAGAAAATGACTTAAAATGCAACTGCTATTAAGATAAACTTTTGAGGAGCCCCTGGCTGGCTCAGTCAGTGGAGCACGCAACTCTTGATCTTGGGGTTGTAAATTCAAGCCCCATGTTGGGTGTAGAGATTACTTAGAAATAAAATTAAAAAAAAAGACAAACTTTTGGAAAAAATAAATAGCATATAGTGCCTGAAGTTCTGCTCTTTCTTTTCCATTTTTTTCCTCCCTTACTTCCTTTTTCTTTCATTTTTTCTCCTTTTTTTTCTTTTCTCTCTTTCTTTCTTTCTTCCTTTTCTCTCTCTCTCTCTTTCTTTCTTTCTTTCTTGCTTCCTTGCTTGCTTTTTCTTTTCAAAGCTTTGTTATCGCCTGAAATAACTACTGATGATGTGTCTCTAGAGAATAAATGCATAATAGAAGGCTACTAATGTGCAAGAAAAAAGAAATACTTGGATGTATATTTCCTTTATGGCAATATCCTTCAAAAGGAATTTCAAAATGTAATAAATGAAAACAATTATTTGCAATGATATCTATCTATCTATCTATCTATCATCTATCTATCTATCTATCTAGGTTGATTTTGGCCATAAGATATTTCAGAGATAACTTTACCTCTGCTATAAGTTTGCTGATCAGTTATTTCTCAGATCCAATTATCAGTTTTAAATACTAAATGTATTTCATTCAAATGAAAAATCTATTTGCTAAATTATTCCTTATTATGTTTTACCTTACCATATGGTAAAGCATAAGACCTGGAAGAGTTTAATAATACTATCTTTATAGACCACTTCACTTTTAATCTATTGAGAGCATCAATTCAGTAATATTTATTGAAATGTGATATGTACTATCTGCTGTATTTGGCACCGAGAATATAATGCCACACAAAAACAGATACATTCCTGGACTACGTGGAACTGTAAGGAGTGTAATGTGAATAGAGTAGATAGAGAAGACTTAATACGGGGGGCAAAGGAGATGCATATTGAAGAGTTAAAAACATTTCTACCAATAGAGAATGGGAATTCTATGTGCAAAATAACAACCACCAAAAATGTAGGAGTGATATCATCAAGATAGTGCCATAGGATGCCCCCAACTTCAGTCTCCCTCACAAGGAGACCAGCTGTTAACTATCCATAAACAAGAGACTGCCGTGAAGACTCCAGAACCTGTGAGCCCTGCAGGCCAGTACTATGACAAGAGAGAGATAAAACTGAAGTCCTCCTACCTATGCCGAGTATGGCCCCCAATCCTGCCTAACCAGGAAGATTAATGAGAATCTTCTGTAGTTGTGGGGCGTATCCTGAGGCAGGAAACCGAGTCGGCAACCCTGCCCAACTATGGTTATAACCTTGAGGCCTCACATAACAAAAAGAGACCTAACCGTGACCCTGGACAGCTTTTCAACCCAGCTCACAATATGACCCAGATGCAGAGCATAGCCTCTGCCTGGCTTTGCCCCACTGCAAACACAGCCTGCTTGCAGCCTCGCTTAGGCAGGGAGCCCAGGCCAGTGATGCAGTCCAATCATAGAGCAGAGCCCACAGCCCCACCTGATAAGTGACAGTGACCCTGCCTAATTACTGAGCCCAAGTGCAGGATACAGCTGGAGGCCCCTCCCAACCAAAGAGCCCCAGCTAGCAATCTCATCCTGCCTTGAAGCACAATCCTCAGCCTACCTAATCATGAGGCTCAGCCTGTAGCCCTCCCAACTTTGGAGGTAGACTTTTAAGATTTGTATTTGCCCTAGTGAATAATCTTATGGAGGCTGTGAACTAGATTTTGAGCGAGGGAGCCTCTACAGCAATCTATATTTTTAAAAAACGTCTTTCCCGGGGGGTGGGGGGAGCTCCTGGGTGCCTCAGCCGGTTAAGCCCTCTGCCTTTGACTCAGGTTATGATCCTAGGGTCCTAGGATCAAGCATGGAACGTGGGGTTCCATGCTCAGCGGGGGAGCCTGCTTCTCCCTCTCCCTCTGCTCATCCCTCCCCCCACTCGTGCTCACCCTCAAGTGCATGTACTCTCTCTCTCTCAAATAAATAAACAAAATCTAAAATAAAAAGTCTCTTTCCCCTGTTTTTGTTGTTGTTGTTGTTTCCTTCAGTCTCAGGCAAATGTGGGCAAGGTTTTGGTTATCTCCAGGAGTGATTACATATCAAAAACATGGTAAGATTTTCACATTCAAGGAACAATGCAAGTTTTCTACAAGGAGTTTTTCAGGTAATTCCTCTGTAAAACTTTCCATTGTATTAGGGGTCTGGCTGTAGAGGGGGTCCTTCTTCCATTTCCCTGTCAATCAGCACAGCAGCCTTCCCTTTGCTCTCCTCACCCCTCCATGGTCCCAATCTAGGGACTCCACCTCTTAGTGTTCCAATCAGGCTGTGTCACGAGCACTTACAACTTACTCCTTGGCAGCTTGCACCCCCCTAGCTTTACACAACCGTAGGCTAAGTTTCCAACTGACTATCGAGCTCTCCCACCTTGTCTGCCAGCCTTGAAGCCAGCAGATTAGTGGATACTCACGTGTCCAGCTCTTCTTCCAACTTTCTTCCTCTTTTTTTTTTTTTTATTTTCAGTTAGCCAACATACAGTACATCATTTGCTTTTGATGTAGTGTTCAACGATTCATTAGTTTTGTAGAACACCCAGTGCTCATCACCACACATGCCCTCCTTAATACCTATCACCCAGCTACCCCATCCCCCAACCCCCCCCCTTCTGTAATCTTCACTTTGTTTCCCAGAGTCCAGAGTCCGGTTTGTCTCCCTCTCTGATTTCTTCCCATTCAGTTTTCTCTCCCTTCCCCTGTGGTCCTCTGCACTATTCCTTATGTTCCACATATTAGTGAAACTATATGATAATTGTCTATCTCTGCTTAACTTATTTCACTTAGCATAATCCCCTCCAGTTCCATCCATTTCAATGCAAATGGTGGGTATTCATCCTTTCTGATGGCTGAGTAATGTTCCATTGCATATATGGACCACATCTTCTTTATCCATTCATCTGTTGAAGGGCTGCATTTAGGGGGCAGGTTTGTACTCATGCTGTGGTCCACAAACACCTGATATACAGGCCACCCTTTCCTACAGAGATCAATGGCCTAGTTGGGAATTTCCCCCTGGATGCTTCTTTCCCAAGACCCATCTCTGATATCTTATATTGCATGTCAGTTGTTGGTTCACAACCTGACCCCTTACACAGAAGGAACTTATGTATGAGGCTTATCTTAAAAAAAAGAGAGAGAGAGATTTTATTTATTTGAGAGAGAGAGAGAGAGTGACAGAGAGAGCATGAGCAGGGGAAAGAGAAGAGGGAGAGGGAGAAGCAGACTCTCCGTGGAGCGGGGAGCCTGATGTGGGACCTAATCCCCGGACCCTGGGTTCGTGACCTGAGCCAAAGGCAGACACTTAACTGACTGAACCATCCAGGTCCTCCTAAATGAGGCTTGTCTTAGGCAGGCACAGGCAAGTAGCCCTCTATACCTGCCTGCCAAAATCTTAAGTTTATATAGAGGCCTTACCTAGGTCGTGTCTTACATGTCATCCAGATGGTCTCAATAACACATTGCTCTCTCGAGGCTGTGCCCTTGAAAATTGACTCCAGTGTGAGAATGGTGGGAGGACCATGCGTTCCAAGGACAGGGGTGAGAAGCCTCAGCTTGTCCCCATCCAGCTTGGGGGTCAACCAGTGGTCATGTCCTCTCAGTGACCTCTTCCAATAGTGTGTGTACATCAAAGGTTTAAGAATACTATAACTATTTGTGAAGGTCAATTTAGTTTAACCTACTGGATAAATTCCAATTAGCTCTTTCATATAGGACAAAAAGATTGAGTTGAAATTTGTTTTAATGGTTTTTGTGGTGAAAACATTGAGCCAAGAGATGTAAGACATTATCCTGTGGAGTACAGCCAAACTCATCAATCAGACCATAGTGTATACTGCATCAAATGGCAGTTCTGCTAAGAAAACTACACATAAGCTTTATGACCAGAGAAAAGGATGAGAAGTCAGAAAAAGCACTTCAAATAGCAAAATGTAAAGAACGGTTTCAAAGAAAACTCAGTGCATCTCAAGACAGAAAGAGCTGCTTTTACACATGATGCTTAACATATGTCTATTTCTTATAGTAACAGAGAAAATAAATATGAAAATCATCAAATCTAATTTTCTCAACAGTTACTGAAAAGGAGAAATTATTATTCAATCGATACACATGTATCAAGAATCTGCATATTGTGGGGACCCCTGGGTGGCTCAGATGGTTAAGTGTCTGCCTTCGACTCAGGTCATGATCCCAGGGTCCTGGGATCGAGTCCCACATCGGGCTGCTTGCTCAGCAGGGAGCCTGCTTCTCCCTCTGCTTGCCGCTCCCACTGCTTGTGCTCTCTCTCTCACTATCTCTCCCTGTCAAATAAATAAATAAAATCCTAAAAAAAAAAAAAAAAGAATCTACATATTGTCAGCATCTGTAATTGCATTAGAATTGATTAGACTTATCTAAGAAAATACTCTTTTGAAGTTACATAAAAATACTATATTCCATTGCTCACTCAATATGCATTCATACAGGGCATAAAGCAACCATCTTACTAAATCTACATGGAATTATCAATCTGAGATAAGATTCAGGAATTTAAAATACAAAGTTACCAAGAGTCAATATGAAAGGAGTAGAATAAATGCATCTGGAAGTAATGTCCCAAAGAACAGAATAAAAGTGCAAGAATTGCATTTTTTGGTAAAATAGTTTAGATTCCAAACTTTTAAAAAGAATTACTGTACTTTTAATATTGGTTAGAAAAACCTGGAAAAATAAATACCACTGGATCTAGAGAAGTGGAAAAAATAATCTGCCTGACTTAGAAAAGCAGAATATCAAATCTGAAGGAAATGTAGCATGGACAAACAGATCTTCATAAAAATCAAGATTTTTGTGTGTGATGAATCACCTTTGAAAGAAAACTCTGTTTTCCAAACTTTGCAGTTTACTATTAATGATTATGAGTGAAAAGTCAACAATGCGTACTTCAACAACAGAAAAAGCATTTCTTGGTCTTTAAGCAACAAAGTACTACAGAGAGAAATTTGCACATACAGTTTTGTTTTGTTTTTGTTTTTTTTTAATGAGCCAACAAGCAGGAATTGGAGAGATAGTGGCATAACTATGTCTAAAGTAAAACAAATATGAGAAAGCTACATAATTTAAAGACAATAGAGTATACCTGTTATGGGCTGAATTGCATCCCCCAAAATTCATATGTTGACGTCTTAACACCTAGAACTTTGGAATATCATTGTAATGGCAGGTAGGTCTTTTAAAGATAATTAAGTTAGAATGAGGCCTTTAGGGTAGGCCCTAGTCTAATATCACTCATATCCTTATAAGAAGAGATTGGCACACAGGTTTCTGAAAGGAAGGCCATGCGAAGACATAGGGAAGAGACAGCCATCCACAAACTAAGAGAGGCTTCAGAAGAAATCAGCTCTGTCCACACCCTATCTTGGACTTCTGGCCTCCGGATTGTGAAAACAAATTTAACCTAGCCAGTCTATGGTAATGTTTTACAGTAACCCTAGCAAGGGTCTATATTCTCAGAAAAGGGACGATTCTACCTACAAAGGAGCAAGTCATAGTCAAATGAACACAACTTCCCTAAGTAGGAACACCATGGTGAGAGAGAGAGAGGGGGGATTACAACCCATGCCTATGTGTGAAACCAAATGAGGATAAATCAGTAATACAGAACTAGCTTCTTTTATGGTAGTCTAAAATATACTTTTGTAAGCAAATGGTTTTACTTTAAAATAATGAATACATGACAAGGTATTTAATAAATGTCAGGATTTCTAAATAACAAAGTACAGTCAAAAATTTCACACAATTGATCAGATTCAGTGAATTCCTGGAAAAAATAACTTTATACAATAATAGCCATTTTATTTAAAATAATATTTACTGGTGACTATAGTAAGGTATTTCTGGTAAATAAATCATACATTGAAAGATGAAGAATTGAATTTATTTCTATTAAGATGCCTCATCTATTTTGAAATCAACAAAATTTAAAAATACCTATATATAGGTACTTCTGCTGCTGCTGCTTTTCCTCTTGTTCTTTTGTTTGCTTGTTTCTTTTTTTTTTTTTTTTGAAACAAGACTGGGAATTTGGCACACTAGTTTGAAAGAAAAAATGAAGGAAGTTTAAAAAACACTGTAAAAATTAAGAGGATAAAATGACCCCATTGTCTTGTACTCACATTTTAGAATGAAATCTTAATGAGGTGTTTTCAGATGACAGAATATTGGATTGGATATGCAGATCTTAGTTTTTTTTTTTTTTAAAGGAGCAGGGTGAGTATAAGCAGACTATAACTCTGAAATTTTCATATTTCAAATCTGAAATTCCATATTCAAGAAAATTATAGCTTGGACACTTAAAATGCAAAAAATCCCCATATAAATGTATTTAAGTTTCCTGACACTAAGTCAAATAAATACATTTTTGTTAAGTAAAAGAAAAAAATCTAAAGCTAGCCTGGAATTTAATTCAAAAATAAATTTTAAGGATACATATGTGAATACTGCTTTGCAGGTTCAGGTTAAAATACCTGACTGGAAGTCAGAATTTAAAGTGCTTTATAAAACTCTATCACTTGCTTATCTTGTGCTATGAGTAAAGTAATTTAAACACTTAGTGTCCCATTTCTCAATCAGTGCACCTCCTTTGCCATATGACACTGGGGTTAGAATATTATATTATAAGACCTCATATCCATGCTAAATTTGACCTGAACTCTTTGATAATATTATTTCCCTCCTTCCATCCTTGTCTTCAGACAAGGAGGTAGAAGCTAAGTGACTTATTCAAGGGCACTAGGCCAGTCAGCATTATGCTATTGATTTAAATTAATAGTTTTTATTTTCCCAGTTGGACTGACCCCCTGAGCCTTGTCAACTCTAATTCCATTTCCATAAAATAGGAATAATAATACTTAACACCTAGATCAATGGAGCATCTCTGTAATTATTCTCTTAAACATATAAAGTACTTTGAGCCCTGAAAGTAAAGTGTAGTCTTCCAAATTGCAAGTGGTTAGAACAGAGAAGAGATGGCTTCAGAGATATTATAGCTCTGTTTAACTTTTTGGATGCACTGACATTTGGCAGAGGAATTAGATTTATTTGCTGTTGTTTAAGATAGTGACTTTTTTTGGAATTTTTTCTTTCTTTCTAATAAAGCTCATCAAAATTTAAGATCTAAATATTATTGTCATTCTCAAGATTTACCATGGAAGACTGAGTTATTATTCATGGAAATATTTTGACCACCCTATTTAATAGTTCAACCCTTCCAACAGTCTAAGCCCTGTTATTTTAATATCTCCTTTCTTGTATTTCTCAAATAACATGTTAATTAATTGATACACTTGCTTAATTTCTTGATTTTTGGAAATAAGGTTCAGGTTTTTTTTTTATGTTATGTTAATCACCATACATTACATCATTAGTTTTTAATGTAGTGTTCCATGATTCATTGCGTATAACATCCAGTGCTCCATGCAGAACGTGCCCTCTTTAATACCCATCACCAGGCTAATCCGTCCCCCCACCCCCCTCCCCTCTAGAACCCTCAGTTTGTTTCTAAGAGTCTATAGTCTCTCATGGTTCATCTCCCCTCCAATTTCCCCCCTTCATTTTTCCCTTCCTGCTATCTTCTTCTTCTTTTTTTTTTTTACCTATAATGTATTATTTGTTTAGAGGTACAGGTCTGTGATTCAACAGTCTTATACAATTCACAGTGCTCACCACAGCACACACCCTCCCCAATGTCTATCACCCAGCCACCCCATCCCTCCCTCCCCCCACCACTCCAGCAACCCTCAGGTTGTTTCCTGAGATTAAGAACTCCTCCTATCAGTGAGGTAATATGATACATATCTTTCTCTGATTGACTTATTTCACTCAGCATAATACCCTCCAGTTCCATCCATGTCATTGCAAATGACAAAAGGAATGAAAGTCCATTCCTTTTGATGGCTGCATAATATTCCATTGTACATATATACCACATCTTCTTTATCCATTCACCTGTCGAAGGATATCTTGGTTCTTTCCATAGTTTGGCTATTGTGGACATTGCTGCTATAAACATCGAGGTGCATGTACCCCTTCGGATCACTACATTTGTATCTTTGGGGTAAATCATCAGTAGTGCAATTGCTGGGTCCTATGGTAGCTCTATTTTCAACTTTTTGAGGAACATCCATACTGTTTTCCAGAGTGGTTGCAACAGCTTGCATTCTCACCAACAATGTAGGAGGGTTCCCCTTTCTCTGCATCCCTGCCAACATCTGTCATTCCCTGACTTGTTAATTTTAGCCTTTCTGACTGGTGTGAGGTGGTATCTCATTGAGGTTTTGATTTGAATTTCCCTGATGCCGAGCGATGTTGAGCACTTTTTCATGTGTCTGTTAGCCATTTGGATGTCTTCTTTGGAAAATTGTCTGTTCATGTCTTCTGCCCATTTCTTGATTGGATCATTTGTTCTTTGGGTGTTGAGTTTGATTAGTTCTTTATCGATTTTGGATACTAGCCCTTTATCTGATATGTCATTTGCAAATATCTTCTCCCATTCTGTCGGTTGTCTTTTGGTTTTGTTGACTGTTTCTTTTGCCATGCAAAAGCTCTTTATCTTGATGAAGTCCCAATAGTTCATTTTTGCCCTTGCTTCCCTTGCCTTTGGCGATGTTTCTAGGAAAAATTTGCTGCGGCTGAGGTCGAAGAGGTTGCTGCCTGTGTTCTCCTTTAGAATTTTGATGGACTCCTCTCTCACGTTTAGGTCTTTCAACAATTCTGAGTCTATTTTTGTGTGTGGTGTAAAGAAATGGTCCATTTTCATTCTCCTGCATGTGGCTGTCCAATTTTCCCAACACCATTTGTTGAAGAGACTGTCTTTTTTCCATGGGACATTCTTTCCTGCTTTGTTGAAGATTAGTTACCATAGAGTTGAGGGTCCATTTCTGGGCTCTCTATTCTGTTCCACTGATCTATGTGTCTGTTTTTGTGCCAGTACCATATTGTGTTGATGATTACAGCTTTGTAATAGAGCTTGAAGTCCGGAATTGTGATGCCACCAGTTTGCTTTTCTTTTTCAACATTCCTCTGGCGATTTGGGGTCTTTTCTGGTTCTATACAAATTTTAGGATTATTTATTCCATTTCTTTGAAAAAAGTGGATGGTATTTTGATAGGGATTGCACTGAATGTGTAGATTGGTCTAGGTAGCATTGACATCTTCACAATATTTGTTCTTCCAATCCATGAGCATGGAACATTTTTCCATTTCTTTGTGTCTTCCTCAATTTCTTTCATGAGTATTTTATAATTTTCTGAGTACAGATTCTTTGCCTCTTTGGTTAGATTTTTTCATAGTTATCTTATGGCTTTGGGTGCAATTGTAAATGGGATCGACTCCTTAAGGAAATTAGCTTCAGTTTTAATTTTTTATTATTATTTTCCCCCTGCAATCATTTGCCTTATTTATAAATTCCATTGGGTAGGGATATCTATTTATTGTTATTATTGTGGTGTGGTGGCTATTGATATTATTATTATTAATGATTTGATGTGTAAAACTTATGCTTTTACACAAATGATAACCATGTTGGCAAAGGTCACAGATTTAGTAGCAGAAGTTCTGTCATAATAAAACTTCTGATCCCCAGACCAGTAACTTTTTTTTTTCCTGACACCATGCTGTTTCTCTACCAACTGTATCTATCTATCTATCTATCTATCTATTTATCTATCATCTATCTTATCTATCTGTATTTTTTTCCTGGTGAAAATGCTTTCTTCTTATTTTCTTTTTTTTTAATTTTCTTTTTTTTATTATGTGATGTAATTTTTTTCATTTTTCCTTTTGTGTGTGTGTGTGTGTGTGTGTGTGTGTGTGTGTGTGCCATTTGATACCTTTCCCAAAATAGAAAATCTCCTGTGGAGTTATAGTGCAGTTTGGAAAGATAAAATGTCAATTAAAATGTTTAACACTCAGAGATGCTGTATGATTGTCCTAAGTTAACAATTTGTGCAGGATCACTTTAATTTCCTCTCATTGACTAAATAATCTCCGTCTTAGCTTAAATCCCAGTTGTGACAATTAGCTCAAATAATGTGTGCCTCTCATTCACGTTGCATGCAAGACATATTTCAAATTTTACTTTTAGTATCTCCTCCACTATGGCTCATATATTACCACAAAAAATGGATTTTGCTTACATGTGAAATTATATATTATTTCCCAAAAGGGAAAAGAGTTTTGCACATAAGGTGAAACTGGCAAATAGGAGAATGTTTTCCAGCAGAGTCTTAAATATTATATTATTCCCAGCAAAAGCATAGCACTCAGTTACAAACTGCTCATTTATAAGTGCTTTGCAAATATACTGATTTATTGTCCTGACATCCCCAAGAGAGGTTAGCAAAGTAATCCAGATATTCTACAACTTTAAGTGTCAATAGTGCTAATCTAAATTTAACATAGAAGCATTTTGCTGTCTTCAGTATATTTCACATTTACAGAGTTAGATCTATGTTGCTATAAAAGATACCTAGAGTAATAAAAATTACGGTGTTTTGGAGTTTGCAAATCATTCAGTGTTAAGCTTTTCTATTATTTACCCTAGTGAATTTGTAAAACAATTTCTCATGCTATATATCATCTCATTGTCAGTTTGAAAATAAGCTTTTTAAAAATTTCAGTGAAAAATATGAACTGTTAGAAAGACTAATATTTTTAAATATAAGTCAGTCACTATTGCCTTAATCACACCAATTTAAGAATTAATATGGGGCTGATAAGTAATGTTACAATATACCTTTACAGCTCTATTTTTAAGTATCTGTATAACCTATGATATGTATACTGTATATGGTATTAAATATACATTACAATATAATGTATATATAGTGTAACACACTATATTACATGAATTGTCTGTATTATTTAGTAAGACATGTCCTTACTTTAATATCTCCCATCTGTCATGGAGAATCTCTAGAAAACTATACCATTTTTTTTACAAATGAAATGGTGTCATATTCCTCCTCAAATTAGATTGGGCAAAGAGAGATTAACAATCATTAGAGTATATCATTATTGACTAAATTGGTTAAATAGAGATAATATATAAGAAAAGATCTTTCATACTTATGTATCCTTTATAGCATATAGTATTGTAGGGGCAAAGTACAGGCTGCCCAAATGCCTTGGGCTACTGATTACTGGCATACTGATTGTTTTGAATTAAAAGTTACTTAAGTAACAGCCAGTGTAAGAACACTCTGACACTCCTTTTCGTTCCAGAAAGTGGGAAATAAAACTCCCATGAGAAAGGTACCATCCCTGTACCAGGAGGTAAAGAAACATTCTTATCATCAGAGAGAGGGAAGTTAGAGCAGAAAAGGCTATCTAAACAAACCTTGTCCCTTTTCATTAATTTACTACCCCAGCCCAAAGTCTGTGTAGAAGTCCTTACTAATTGAAGGTCCCAAATATGTGTCCTTTGCCCTGTCAACTTCTCATAGATTTACTCTTTCTAAAAGGTCTAAAAAGTATTAAAAAAAACACCTGCCTTGTTAATTTCTTTATGCCTCAATTTAATTATTGAGACTCCATGTGCCCATAATTAAACCTTATAATTTTTTCTTGTTAACCTGTCTCATGTCAATTTAACTCTGAGATCAACTGTTAGAATCTTGAAGAGCAGAGGAACATTTTTCTTCCTCAACAGTACACAAAGCTAATATACGTTAAGTAAATAGTTGTCAGTACACAAAGCTAATATACGTTAAGTAAATAGTTGTCAGTTGATTGATATATGTGACAGTGACAGCCCCAATTAGTGGTCTCCTAGACCCATACCACATGATTTTGTAGCTTCTTCCTTCAACAGGTAAAATTTCCTTTTCTACTTCTTAAATCTGTGCAAGACTTCTGATTTTTTTTTCACAATGGAATTCAATGAATGCTGTTTGTTTCTGAGCCTTGTCCTCAGAGCCTTGAAAACAACTTTTCCATTTTCTTTCTCTTTTCTCCAATCTCTCTCTTCCCTGTATCTCCATCATGAGAAAAAGTCTAGACTAGCCTGCTGGAATTTGAGAGACAATGTATAAGAATGCCCCAGCCCACAGGCAGCTTACTCCTAGAAGCAGACTGCAAACTCACAGGTTTCTACAAATACATCACAGAACCCACTTAAACTGGAAGAACCATTTAAGTGGGCTCAGACTAAATTACTGATCAACAATATAATGAACAAAATAAATGGTTATTATTTAACAGACTAAATTTTGGAATGGTTAGTTACAAAACAATAGATAATTGATACAGCACTGTACACAATTACTTTCTGGTGCTATTGTAGCTCTGGCCTTGAAGAATGTTTCATATAGATAATGGATGTAAGAAATAGTGATCATTGGCAATGGCCCTCATAGTTCCTTAAAACAATAGCGATAAAGTGGTGGGTGGTGGAAGATTAATTTTTGTTTCCTATTCCTTCTTTAATTTCTGTTATAGTAAAGATGGACCAAAGACTTCATTCATTCAGCAAACATTGTATCCACTCTGAACCAGCTATGGGCTAGAATCATAACAGGGTATACAGTGAAGAATAAAATAAAAGTGGACTCTGCCATTATGAAGCTCATAGTAAAGCAGAGGAAGACAGACAACTTTCAAGTAACTACACAAATTATATAGTATAGTAAAAGCTATAAACATTAGAATCTATAAAAGAATATTGGGGATGAAGTGGACTATAATTTAGATTTGGAGGTGCATTAAAGTATCCTATAGTGACATTTTTCAGAGAGTTAAAGGTTGAGAAGAAAGCAACTATAAGTATGCCAGAAAGAAGGAATAGCACATGCAAATGCCATAAGTTGAGTAATACTTTTGTATTTGGAGAAAACAAAGATCAGTGTAGTTGATTTGAAGTGAGAGATAATGATTCTACATTAGGTTGGAGAGGAAGGTGAGAAACAGACTTTGTATAGCCAAATACACCTTGACAAGGATTGTACATTTTGTCTTAAATGCACAATGAGTCAGTGAGGAGGTTTAAGAAAACTGGTGATATGATTCAATGCATTCTTCTTTTTTGTTTTGTTTTTGTTTTGTTATTTTAGTTAAGCATTTTCCAGGTAGAAAGTGCAAAAAGGTGAAGGTGCATTTTGTTATCTGTCAGGATTCTCCAGAGAAAGAAAACTAGTAGGAGATCAGATATATAGATAGATAGACAGGTAAACAGACAGATAGTGGATAGATGATAGATAGACAGATAGACAGATAGATAGATAGATATAGATGGATAATAGTAGTAGGAGAATAGATAGATGATAGATAGATAGATAGATAGATAGATAGATAGATAGATAGATAGATGATAGATAGATACAGATAAGGCATTGGCTCACATGTTTGTAGAGACTGAGAAGTTCCAAGATCTGACATCTGCAAACTGGGGGTAGTATTCAAAGAATAATAACCAAATGAACACACTTTGTAAGCTGCACCTATTGCCAGAGACCACCCTCATATACACTTCCTGTCTTTCTTCTAGAGTGGCTCACTCTCTTGACATTCAACACTTTAGGTGAGTTTTGCCTCTGTAAAACTTTATATGAATAGAATCACATAGAAAATATTCTTGTGTCTGGCTTATTTTGTTCTATGCTATGTTTCTGCCTGCAGTGGCAGTGGTTTATTCCATTCATTTTCTGTATAATAATCTATATTCTGACTATACCTCAATTTATTCATTTATTCTACTATTGATGGGCATTTAGGCTGCATTTGGGTTTTGCCGTAAAGCCAATGCATCCATCATTTTTGTACCTTTTTGTTGTTGTCTCACATGTGCATACATTTCCATTGAATATATACAGAGGAGAGAAATTGCTAGACCAAAGGGCATAAGTATATTCAAATCTAGTAATAATAATAAAACAGTTCCCAAAGCCTGTTATGCTCAGGTGCACTTGCACTAGTGGTACAAACTAAAAGATAAATAAATTCACTATAAGAAAAAAAAATAACAATGAAATATGTCTGTTGGGATCTTGGCATTGGATGGAAAGAAAAAGAAATCTCTCCTGAGGATTCATATTCACAAACTGGCCCTCATCTGGATTTGCAGCTAGTGAGCTAAAACTTTCAAGTTGAAAATTTACTTTTAAGTGATCCCATGTAAGTACCTCCAGGCACCAGGCAGAAGCAAATGAGAGTACTCTCTAGGGGAATGCTGCTTTCAGCCAGACCTTACAAAAATCCCATAGATAATTTTTCAGGAGAAATAAAATCACAGATAAAAAAAAAATCACATGAACAACAGTAAAAGAATCATCAAGAGCAGGAACTTACAAAACCAAGAGACAGAAGAGTTCCATTCCCAAGATGTACAGATATTGGAGTTTTAAGACAAAATAAAATTTTAAGTATATGTTATCTTAGATAAATAAAATAATTAAAATGCACTTAAGAGTTGATGCAAATATCTGACGATATATGAAAAAAGATCAATTAAAATGTAAAGTGTATTATATAGATGGATACATTTTACAAATAAAATAACAGAAGGGAGAAAAGAAAGTTTTGATATATTAAAGAGAGGACAAGCAATGTGAATGATCGAGAATACAATATGCATGTAAGTTGGTTTCCAAAAAAACCTAAGAGAGAATTGACAGTCTTCAGAGATAATGGCTGAGCAGGTTCCCAAACTTAGAGTAATCCTCAGATTCAGGAAATCTACTCAATTCTTAACAGTATAAAAGAAATCTGAGCTTAGACATGTCCTAGTGAATCTGCACAAAACAAACAGCCAAGAGAATATCTTAAAATTATACAGCAAGATAGACAAATTGCCTACAAGGGAACCATGACAAGACTGGGAACTGACTTCCCAAAAGCTAAAATGAGAGTCAGAGGGAACATCATTTCCTGTGCAATGCTGAGAGAATGTAACTGTGAGCCTAACTGCACACCCAGTGACCATCTTCCAAGAGCGAAGGCAAAATAAAGACATGCTTCGATGGATACAAACTGAGGGTTTTGTTGTTGTTGTTATAGTTTTGGTTTAGTTTGGCTGCTATTGTTTTTATGGCCCCAAAACACTCATTATAAATATTTTCTAGACTATTGTATAGATCAAGGGTAAAGATCCCTGATAGAAAATTGTTTGACACGAAAGAAGAGATCATAATCCAGGATACTGGTAACTATATGAGCATACATAGAGAAATACTTCCTAAATAAGGTAACAATATTATCACATTTGAGGAGTGTATTAGTTTCCTTGGGCTTCTGTAACAAAGTACCACAAACTGGGTGGCTCTAAACAACAGGCGTTTATTCTTTCACACTTCTAGAGGCTGGCAGTTTCATACCAAGTTGTCAGCAGGGGCATGCTTTTTCTCAAGGTTCTGAAGAATATCTGCTCTGTGCCTTTCTCTTAGCTTATTATAAGCTGCCGGCAATCCTTGGCATTCCTTGGCTGGTAGACACATCATCTAATCTCAGCTTCATGGTTGCGTGGCATTCTCACCGTGTGTCTGTGCATCTCTTCTCTTCTTATAAAGAAGAGGTCCCACTCCTACTCCAGTGTGACCTCATTGTAACTTAATTACATCAGCAAAGACCCATTTCTAAATAAGGGTGCATTTCCAGGTTGTGGGGGTTAGAATTTGAACACGGTGGAGGACCACAGGGGAAAGGAGGGAAAACTGAATCAGAAGAAGTCAGAGAGGGAGACAAACCATGAGAGACTCTGGACTCCGGGAAACAAACTGAGGGTTGCAGAAGGGAAGGGGTGGGGGGATGGGGTAACACGGTGATGGGTATTAAGGAGGGCACATGTGGTGATGAGCAGTGGGTATTATATGCAACTAATGAATCATGGAACACTACATCAAAAAACTAATGATGTACTATATGCTGGCTAATTAAACATAATTAAAAAAAGAATTTGAACAGCTGCTTTTGGATGACGTAATCAATCCACAAGGGGTTAAAATAAGATACTAAAATCTAAACAAGAATTGAAAAGAAGAAGGAGGGAACGGAATGGCATAAACTGTTCTTAGGTCATTATAATATTCTGGAGGAGAATAAAGTTACTGATTTTAGACCTTAAGTTGAACACATAAGATGGAAATATTATTTATATATGTCTGATATTTAATAAAAGATTACAATTAATCTATGAACATGTTTACATCCCTATAAGAATAGAGGAGTTCCTAACAGAGTTCTTTTTTTTTAAGATTTTATTTGACAGAGTGATAGAACCAGAGAGCACAAGTGGGGGGGGGCGGTGGTGGCAGAGGGAGAGGGAGAAGCGAATTCCCTGCTGAGCAGGGAGCCCAGTGCAGGGCCTGGATCCCAGCACCCTGGGATCATGACATGAGCCGAAGGCAGACGCTTAATCAACAGAGCCACCCAGGCACCCTCCTTGACAGAATTCTTAAAACATAAGGAAACAAGTAAAAAAAACTAGATTTAAAAAAAATCACCATATGCTAACAGAAAAGTTGTATGTGTGTGTTTTATTTCTGATGTTATATAAGTAAACAGAGTTGTTTTATAGTTTTGGTAGAGTGTTTCATATCAATATTCTTAAAGAAAGAAAATGAAAGGTGTTAACGAAAAAATGCTGCTAATGGCAAAACAAAGACACTGTACATTAGTCAATGTAAGACAAGTTTCTTTTTTATCTCTATCATCACAACTCAGATACTATCACTGTAAGGAGCACATAGAAAAATAAGAAATATTTTTCACAAAGAATTTCTAATAGGGGAAGTTGTTTTAATCAGATTTTCACAGTCATTACTATATGCCATCCATTAAAACACGAAATGACTTTTTTATACAGATCTGGGCTACGTAATGAATCCATTGTATCAGTGAAAATTTATATAGCATTCAAGGAAACAAATGAGTAAATTTTTTCTTCCTGATTTTTCACCTGAACTCCACAACCTCTGCTTTACTTACCTGGCTTTACATAGCCAAATATTGGATCCATTTGGATTCCAATAATAACCTTCCTTCTTAACTGGGGACAGTTGGAGCAAGCTTATTTTCTATTTTTACCTGCTAATTACCTATTTGCAATAGAATTTTAAAATGCTACCCTAGTCTATGCCCTTATTTCCTTATGTGATATGCAATCCCCTGTTAACTTCGTTTAAATAGGTTATATCTTTAACAGTAATTGTCTGGAAGTGAGACTTGCTGTCTGTCGGGTCACTGTTACCTGTACCAGTTATTCTAATTCTAGGACATCACAGGCCATACGTGATAGGGAACCACATTCTATAAAGTACAGCCACTGCATTTCACATTTACCAATCATCGAGGTATCTGACTGGGAGATGTGCAATTGTGTGAACAATCTTCCTTAGAGAACTCTGCTACAATGGATTGATAGGTTCTCACATGGACAAATTAATTACTTCTGTCACATATTATTCTGATTTCTTGTCAGAAATGACAATATCTGTTCTGCATATAGGTCAGGGAGGACAGGCTGGGAAAGGTGAGGTCTTTCCCTGTTAGCAATTAGAAGCTTCTTGATGCTTTTAAGTGCCTGTGGATAAATAAAACTACTATAATTGCAGAGCCGTTTTTAGAATTGCATATTCACTGAGACATTTTGACCTGCAGCAATAAACTACTAGGCAGTACTTGAACTGTTCCTATCAGTTAATTAGAAAATGAATATGTAACTGAATAGATTAATTCAACAACCTACCTAAGCACAATGATAGTTTCTTAGTAGCTCAGATATCTACTATTTTCTTTTGTTTCTCCCTTTTTCTCTTTCTCTTTCAAGAATAACCACCCATGTGTGAAATTTCCATTATAAAGAAGCCAGTGAAAACAAGTTATTTGTCATTTTTCCCATTAACGGATATCGACAAAATATTTTATTCATTTTTTTTTTAACACAAGCTGTATCATGCTCTTCTATGAAGCTCCTGAAGGGCCAGAACCTTATGAAATTATTTGTGCTTGCTCTTTTGCTCTTTTTCCGGAGGAAACATAGCTTTCCTCACGAGGAGTCACTTGGATATTCATTCTTTTTTTTATCACTTGGATATTCATTCTTTTTTTTATTCTATAAACATTTCCTTGAGTGCCTATTCTGTACTGTACCAAGCAGCATGGTGGATATTCTGAATAAAATAGAGAACAGAGTCAGTGGCTCAGAGAGTTTACTTTCCAGACAGGGCAAATATGAAATATCCAAAATGAACATCAAGCATGTGAAATAATGACAGATTTTGATTTGTACTATCCATGACATAACAAATGTTGACATGAAGGGATATAACAGGTAAGTCTACTTTAGACAGAGTGGTCAGGAAAGGTCTTCATAATGGTAAATGTTTTCCTCCTGAACCATATGGAGTCATTCATGCCAGAGAAGTAGAAAAAAAATCAAGGTCCTGAGAATCGAAAACGAGTACCCTGCCCCCCTGTCCTACCCCTCAGTTATAACTGGTAAAAAGTTCTGATTACAATTTAGTGAGAAAAATGTGGAGTTCCATAGGATTAGAAGACAGACTGGGGATAGATCAACAAGACTTCCTTTGCTACAACACAGATTTTGGATTTTATTTCACATTCTGCAGAAAACAACTGAAAAACCAAGCAAGAGAGTTATATGCTCTGATGTGCATTTTAAAACAGTATATAGGCTGCTATGTGAAAAAAAATGGATTTATTCTGGACAAGAGGGAAATGGGAAATCAATTAATTGCTGAAAAATGTTTTTCATTGGGATGATGATAATGGAGATGGAGAGGAGGGGATGCCCGAGGTTTCGTTTTTAGTAATTGGTTGAAGGGTAATGCCGTCTCCTAAGATGAAAATCCTGAGCAAGAACTATATTTAGGGGAAAATCATGACTTCTATTTTGAATATGCAAAGTTTGAGATACTTATGAAATATTCAAAAGTAGATTTGCCAAGCAAGCTTTTGTAAATACATGTCTGGCACTCA
Source organism: Eumetopias jubatus (assembly GCF_037043125.1). Taxonomy (NCBI): domain Eukaryota; kingdom Metazoa; phylum Chordata; class Mammalia; order Carnivora; family Otariidae; genus Eumetopias; species Eumetopias jubatus. Next base: position 179,278,874 of record NW_028274808.1, read on the forward strand.
AATGAGATGTCTAAGTTAAAAATGTGTATTTTGGAGTTGTTGGTACGTAAGTATTGGTTAAAGTCATGGAAATTGGTGAGTTGTGTTTGTTTGTTTTTAGAGAGAGAGATTGCACAAGGACCTGTGAGAAGGGGGGATGGGGTGGGTTTGGAGGGGGGCAGAGGGAGAGAGAGAATCTTAAGCAGGCTCCATTCCCAGGACAGAGCTCCATCTCACGACCCTGAAATCATGACTTGACCTGAAACCAAGAGTCAGACGCTTAACTGATTGAACCACCCAGGCACCCCTGGTGAGCTTTCTTAAGGATAACATCATAATTTAAATGTCCATTAAAAATTTCACCTCAGGAGTGGATTGCATAAAGGGACACCTAGGGAGAGATGAGAAACCCCAGGAGAATATCATAGGTTAAGGCTGGAGGAGTGTTCTATGATAAGGTAGAGGATGTGTTTGCAGAAAGAGTGATCAATTCTCTTGGATATAAAATGAGGAATTGGAATATTCTAGTAGATTTGCTCTATGGAGGACATTGTTAATGCTAACCAAAGCAGAGTTTAGCCTCTTAGTAGGTTCTGCTTTACTAGGAGAGATTTACTCAGTACAGTAATGAATAGACTTTACATTACAAACAAAATTTGTGTGTGTTGATATGATGTAATCATCCACTCAAAAATAGAACCTCTGACCAGTCAGGGTGGTCCTTCCCAGTTTGCTCCATCCTTCCACACATGACATTTGGTTAAATTTTAGTTGGAAAGGGCTTTTTCTTAGTTGTATTTTTTCCATAAATAATTCTACTCAGAGTAATAATGGAATAAGTCTATATCAATTGTGTGGCGGATATGCCCTGACCACTTGGACTATAATATTGGTAATATAAATCAGATAAGAATGATTTTATATTACAAAAAAAAATTCCCAATGAGATAAAGAGTAGATACTACAAACATCTTAGGATTTTTTTTTTATTGGTGATTATATGTGATGGTAACTTAATACCAAAGACATGATATTTTAAAGTTTTCATGACCAAATGTGATGGGGACTTTTTTAGTCCATAGATTTCCTTTTTTACATATGCATATACAACCTATTTGTAATTTAATAGTTTCTTAACCAGTTTTCCTCCCCAAAGTCCTTACCCCTCCATAATCTTCTGAAGTTTTCAGAAGCTATGGTCTCATTGAAAATAGCATCATGCTTGGGCAGAGTTCATAGCAGCAATGTCCCCAATAACCAGACTGTGGAAGGAGCCAAGATGCCCTTCAACAGATGAATGGATAAAGAAGATGTGGTTCATATATACAATGGAATATTACTCAGCCATCAGAAGGGATGAATACCTACCATTTGCATCAACATGGATGGAACTGGAGGGGATTATGTTAAGTGAAATAAGTCAAGCAGAGTAAGACAATTATCATATGGTTTCACTCATATGTGGAACATAAGCAATAGCACGGAGGACATGGGGGGGAAGGGAAAACTAAACGGGGGGAAATCAGAAGGGGAGACAAACTATGAGAGACTATGGACTCTGGAAAATAATCTAAGGGTTTCAGAGGAGATGGGGAGGGAGGATGGGGTAGCCTGGTGATGAGTATTAAGGAGGGCTCGTGTTGTGATGAGCACTGGGTGTTATACACAGCTGATGAATTATTGAACACTACATCAAAAACTAATGATGTACTGTATGGTGACTAATGTAACAATAAAAAAAATAGCATCATGGAGCTACATTATGGTTTGCTTTCATTTTCAAAAGTGGATGTTGAAGAGATATGCTCCTCCCAGGCGAAGGGTTAATAGAATCTCAAAGTGTTGGGAGATGTGCAGATTCAGAGTAGCTTTTAAATTGTCAATGCTTTGTTTTTAAATTGGATACTTATCTCAAAAAATAAGTAGGAAAGGGGGCATTATGTTGTTACATTTTCAAAATGGAGCCTGTTTACAGGCTTAACACCTGTTTTGTCTTAGAAAGGTATTCAACTATTTTTTTTAAGTTAAATTGTAATATATGCAAACGGGAGGGGAATCCAAGCAAAACAGAGAAATGTACAATATAATACACAGTTGTCTCTTTACTATCTCTTGTATTATATTTTATTTTTCATTCTTCAGGTTGTTATAGTAATTAATATTTTCATATATCTATATCTATATATATATATATCTAGATTTATGGACTTTAATCGGTGTCTACCATGAAAAATGAAGCATTTCTTCCCTTCTTCTAGTTTTCCCTTTCTCTGTTTTCCAATGTCTTTGTCCTTTATTATAGAAAATCTCAAATATATAAAAGAGTTTAAAGAATAGTGTCATACCTCTGTATCTTAGATTTAACGATTACAAGCCTATATCCAGTTTTGTTTCATTCATACCCTCCACCAATTCTTACCCACCTCTGATTATTTTGGAGTGAAGTACAGATATATTATTTTGTCTCTAAATATTTTAGTGTATAAATGTAAAAGATAAGCATTCTTTTGTTTGGACATGATCACATCATTATCAAATTAAAAATTACAATCCATTACTATCATTAAATATAACATGAGTTTACTTATTTTACAGATTATCATATTTTTAACAGTTTAGATATTTAAATCAGAATTCATGTAAATTCTAAACATTAGAATTAGGTACCTTTATTAAGTACCTTTTACTCTACGTGTTCTTCAACATTGCTCTCTTTCAACCTCATATTGCCATTTATCAACATTTTAATATACCTTCTATTTTTATTTGTTTAATGTCTTACTTTTAATTAAAATTTATTTTTTGGTGCTTCAACTTTAGGCAGTACATTCTAACTCCAAATGATATAAAGGAAAAAAAAAAAAGTAGTGTTCTTTCACTCTTTTCTGCCTCTTCATGTTGCTCACTCCTTATCTTCTGTCATCCTTCTTATTTCTTTTACATCATCAGAACGGAGAGTATGTACAATCACTTTTTAACTCTGAAGTATTAGGTTATATTCCATTTTAGTTTTCTTTGGATATAGTTAATATCTTCCTTGTACACCATTCTTTTTTGTTTTTCAAAATGCCTGTGTACTAATTATTCTCTTTATTAAATAAACTAGTATATACTGATTTCATTGACTGAAGCAAATATCAGCAAATACAGGATTTATTTTCTTCAGTTCTACTCTTTCTTGAAGCACAATATTTTCTTCATTCTTAGATCCTATCTTTGTTTTGTTCTACTACATCTTCAGTTTTTCTTAAGTATGTAACAAGTAAATTTTGTTTCCTCACTTAATTTTATTTCTTCTAGATGTGAATGAAAACTGTCAAGCTTCTGAAGAAAAGACTTTTAACTTGAGTATCTATACTAAATTTGAGAGTAAACAAATTTATTGAAAATGGAAAAAATAAAAAATAATAGCAATAAGCTATAAAATAGAAAAAAATATTTTATATTTACCCTGATTTTACAATCTTGGGTGTTCTTTATCTTTTTTTGTTTTGTCAATCTAAATTTAAGTCTGGTAGACTCAAGAACTTTCCTTCAGTTTGTGTTTTGTTTTTGTTCATTTGTTTGTTTTGGCGAGTATGCTTTCAACAAACTAGCTCAGCTTTAGTTTTTTCAAAAAAGTAATTACTTTGCTTTTATTTTTGAAAGATATTTTCACTGTATATAGAATCCTGGATGAAAAGTTATTTCTTTTTTGTTTGTTTGTTTCTTTTCAGTATTTAAAAATGTCACTCTCTGTTTTTTAGCTTGTGTTTCTTCAGTTCTCAGCAGTTGGACTATGATGTGTCTAGATATTTTATTTATTTATTTATTTATTTTTTAAAGATTTTATTTATTTATTTGAGAGAGAGTGAATGAGATAGAGAGAGCATGAGAGGGGCGAGGGTCAGAGGGAGAAGCAGACTCCCCGCTGAGCAGGGAGCCCGATGCGGAACTAGATCCTGGGACTCCAGGATCATGACCTGAGCCGAAGACAGTTGCTTAACCAACTGAGCCACCCAGGCACCCTATCTATTTGTTTTCGTTTGCTATTTAACTTGCTCAGGATATTTTGAGATTTTGGGATCTGTGGTTGGTAATACTTCATTAATTTTTGGAAAATGCTTGTCCACTGTCTCATGAAATCATTCTTTGTCTTGTTCTCTCCTTCTCCTTCAGAGACTTGAATTACACATATGTTAAATTCTTTAATGTTGTCCCAAATTCTTGGACTCTTTTTGTTTGTTTGCTTTTTATTTATTTTACTTGTTTCCCTTCTTTAGGTAGCAGTTTGGATGATTTGTATTGAATTATCTTCTTTTTACTGACCCTTTATTCACTTGTGGTGGGACTAGTGTAGAGCCCATCAGGGTATTCTTCATCTCTGATGTTGCATTTTTTATTTATAAGATTTGCATTTGATAGTTTGTTTTATTTTTTCTTTTTAAATTTTATTATGTTATGGGGCGCCTGGGTGGCTCAGTTGGTTAAGCGACTGCCTTCGGCTCGGGTCATGATCCTGGAGTCCCGGGATCGAGTCCCACATTGGGCTCCCTGCTCAGCGGGGAGTCTGCTTCTCCCTCTGACACTCTTCCCTCTCGTGCTGTCTCTCACTCTCTCTTTCTCAAATAAATAAATAAAATCTTTAAAAAATAAATAAATAAATAAATTTTATTATGTTATATTAATCACCATACATTACATCATTAGTTCTCAATGTAGTGTTCCACGGAGAAAGAGATGGCCATCCTACAACCATATTAAAAAAATCAATTAAAATTGTTGTGAATTCTTAAAGTGTGGATACAGTGTATCTGTTTGGAATAGTTATGGGACTCAGAAACAAGAGGAGTTTGCACTCACAACAATCTCTTTTCCATGGGTCTGGATGAGAAGCTTACAACTGCGGTTGAAGCCGGAGCAGAAACACAGGAACGGAGAAGATAATCTTTGGATGCTGTGGGTAAGCATGAAGCCCTGCCTACTTCACTGGACCATTCTTTCCTACAAATACTTTAAGCTATAATCCTTGGAACTTAACCCGAAATTACAGCCTAGCTTATCTTTCTCCCATTCTTGTTTTCCTTATTCCCTTCACTGTTTCTCAGGGTAACATTTCTTAGTAATCATTTCAAATTAATATGAATTCTAATTTTATGGTCTGCTGCTAGAGAAGTCAGCCAAAGACAATCTGTTTTTATTATATATAGGTATATAAAATGAATATGATAAATGTTGTAATCAAATTATACATCACATGCATTGGGAGTACTAAGGAGAGACTAGCAAATTCTTTGGGGGTGGGGTTCTGGACATACTCTGATTTGAATGATGACACTATTTCACCAGACTGAGGAATAGGTGATGGGGAGGTTTTCCATATGGCTGTGTGTCAGCATTTTTACTTAAAGTGAATTATACCAGGCTATGTAAGCCAATTAGGCCTCTGGTTCTCCTCACCTTTGGAGGGTACCAAAAGAAAGAGGACATGAATTTCGGGACACAATCATAGTAAGCAAACAAAGTGCACATGATGGTGTTGTCTATGGCTGCCTTTTTCTGTAATTAAAGTGTACTCTGTACATTAGCATGTACTCAGTATTGACTCCCTACACTGAATAACCAGCTACAGAACAACAAAAGAAGCCAACTATGGGATTAAGGGAGAAAGTGGCATGTTAGAATCTCCAGTAAGTGTTCTATCATCCACCAAAATGTTGGTTTCTGGAGGCTGCTTGATAAATATATTTTGAAATTTAAATTAAAGGATAGACTCCCAGAGGTTGGTAAATCTATTTGTTTCCTTTTTTTTTTTTTTTTCTGGTACTTTTGACCAGTTTCAATGTAAAATCACCAAGCTGAGAACTTAAAAACCTTATATTGCATTTAACCTGCAGAATTAATTATATGATACTATTTCTATTCAGAGATGATGGGATTTAAGCTCAGAGAGGTTAAACAGATTACCAGAGTTCACCCAGTTAGCTAGTGGCTATGTCACTTCAGTAACCTGCAATTCAAACTTCTACTTAAAAATTGCCCTAATAGCAGTCTCACTCATAGAAAATATTGCTATATTATTCATTTCAGGTACATCGAATGCATGCAATTTGCATCAAATGTATTGAATTACCTTGTATACCATGGCCCTCTGATACAATCCTTAACCTTAGCAGTACTGCAAACGAGTTGATTCTATTGAAAACAAAACAAAACAAAACAAAACACAACAACAACAACCCAAGGTATCTGAAGTCTAAAATATTACTGCTATTTCTGAGACTTGAATCTGTTTTTCTAATTACTCACCTACTGCTCTTTTTATGGAATCATGTCTTTTAATAATACACTTGCATATGGAGCATTATATAGTCACACTGTTGAGTGATATGTTTTCAGTATCATCACCTGACAGCACTGAATCTCAAAGGCATTGATACCTGAATATACTGATGTGATATATTTAATGCTAAAAACAAAACTGGTGAATGTGTGAGCAAGCACCCATACTGAAACATAAATAGTTATTATTTACATAGAGATAATTATTAATAGTTAAATGTTAATAGAAATAAAGTAGTTAATGAGATTTTAAGGTAAAGCTTCAATTCTCTGAAATCAAATGTGATCTATTTTGATGAAGGACTCAAGCATACCCGAAATGCATTTTCTCCTCATGGGTGGAAGTTTCTACAAATGTCAATTAGTTCAGGTTTGTTACGTATAGTAAATATACTAGATTGAGAGTGTTTGGCTTCAAGCCCGTTTGCCATTTATTAAGCCTACCAAGAAGTCTTTCTAATTCTCAGTGCTTCATATTCCCTTCTCCCTAAGAATTGTAATAATCCGATTCACAGGGTTGTTGTGAGCATCGTTGCTGTTTTTAAAGCAGTTAACTTTAAAGCATCACACAAATGAAAGTTCTTAGTATGAATTCTCTGAAGTAAAATAAATTGAATCATTTTTAACCCTAACATATACCTGAATATAATAATTTTCACATCGACAGTCACATTATTAAATTTGGTGGGGTCTATCAAACTGACAACTGCACATGTCTCCATTTATCTTTCCCTAAATTTGGAATGGATTTGGCTTCAAAGAAACTACTCCTTTCCCATAGTGTTCTTGTCTTGATTGACATATAAGCCAAAGACTTTGAGATCATGCCCACCTCCGTGCCTTGCAGTGCTTCATAGGTATACATGTCTTAGGAAAGAGATAGTAAGGCACAATAGAAAGGGCATTATGGAAGAAAACAGAAAAAAAATAATTCAAATTTGTGATCTCTCACTAATTTGTGACCTTGAAGAAGACTAACACTGTTGAACATCATGAAGAGCAGCATGACATAAAACCTTTTAGACTTCAGTCTAACACTGTCCCATAAAACACACCTATGACAACTTCCTTACTGTATTTGAAATCTTACCTTTTTATCCATGAATTATTAGGATGAATCATGAACTCACTAACTGTGATAGCATATATGACAAGTCTAATATACAGCTTGGCAAATAATTATGTCAATCTTATTGTTTTATTATTTTGTGCCATCTTTTTTCCCTTCCTTCTTTTTTCCTTTTTTCTCCCAAATGCTTTCTTCTTTCCTTATGCTGCTATTTATAAAATAAGAATCTTGGACTCTCTGAGTTCTAAAGCTCATTAAGCTCAATAATTCGATGATAATGGAAGCTCAGGACACTGAACATCTCCGAGAACTTACACAAGCATGTCATGGACGTTGTTCTATCCTCTCAGAATATAATCCCCTCTGCCTTGATATCAGAAAGAACTTAAAAGAGCTAAAAAATGAACTTGAGACTTTGGCTCTTTTCCTATACTTAGAGCAGATCAAAATTACTGATATGAACAGTTTTGGTCAGATTCCCAGATAAGAAACCTGATTCAAAGAGGTCAAAGAGAAATTTTAAAAGTCTAATATTATAACAACAAAGCCCTTCTTGAGGACTTTCTATATTTCTCTTTGGTGAGGTTAAAGGCAGGAAATAGGTAGTTAACAAATCAAGCTGAAGAATACCATTATTCCCATTACTATTGCTATGAATTATAATTGTCAAAATGTATGAAATACAAAGCAAGATTTCTTCCTGGTTTTCTAGGCAATACTGAGCCAGATTTTCTCAAATCTAAAGTGTCCTACAAATATGTGAGTCAATGATCAGAAGTTAGTTATATGAACTCTTCTACAGCAGTAAGGTACTATTTTATTTTAACACCTTTAAAATCAAAGAATTATACAGTGAAGGTGACATTAGTTTCTATGAGCAAAGCCTGCAACACAGTTTCCAGAAAACAGGTTTTGAGGCTAAACCCAGTTTAGCCATCTATTGTCCAAAGCGCCTCATCAAGCCATTTATCCTTCTATGTCAGAGTTATACCTACTATAAAATGAAAAAAAAAAAAAAAAACTACATCACTTGATTTTGTAATGAGGAATAAACATTAGATTGTATATAAATAAAGTACTTAACACAGAACCATGTCCATAGTAAATGCTTGGTGGGAGATCATTTTATAATTATTAGCTATTTTTTTAAAGATTTTATTTATTTATTTGACAGAGAGAGAGCACAAGCAGGGGGAGCGGCAGGCAGAGGCAAAGGCAGAGAGAGAAGCAGGCTCCCCAGGGAGCAGAGGATCCCGATGGGGGACTCGATCCCAGGACCCCAGGATCATGACCTGAGCCAAAGGCAGATGCTTAACTGACTGAGCCACCCAGGTGCCCTCTTAGCTTTTTATTTGGATGATTAGAAAAATGGAACCCCCAGAAGGTGGGTGACTTGCTCGAAGTCACACTGCTTCTTAGTGGTTTTTTAATTCTATAAGTCACATTTCAGGGCTTTTTACTGATAATTCTCTACATTGAAGGACATTAAACAGATCCTTGTCTTTAATAACAGTATTAGAGTAGCTGGAGGAAATCTTGAATATATTTTCTCGTCTTTGCCTTTGCAAAGAATACACAGGTCAATTATATGTATTTCAATTGTCTCTACTGAGCAACTACTAGGAGAATTTCATTTTGAGAACTTTCATTTAAAATGGTAGATTTTTGCGCTTCCATTCATATTCTATTTTTTAGTCTATTATTTTCAATAGATAGAACAAAGCTTAGTGAGACTACCTATGTTCAGGGAATGGGTTAACATTCACTAGCAAACTAGAAAGTATAAGGGATGTCGTATTTGAAAAGGAGGACCATATAAGTATTTCTAACAGTAAAGTTTAAGTAGCTACTTATGAAAAGTTATAGAAGTTTAATTATAGGTTACAGAATTAAATTATGATTTTTACTTTGAGGCTACAGTATAGACAAGTATGCTATTTCTCAACCTGCTGTTAATGAATCATCAGTATTAAAATCTCCTTGGGTAGGGATGCCTGGGTGGCTCAGTCATTTAGGCATCTTCCTTGGGCTTAGGTATTGTTCCCAGGATCCTGGGATCAAGTCCCACATCAGGCTCCTTGCTCAGCAGGGATCCTGCTTCTACCTCAGCTTGCTGCTCCGCCTGCCTGTTCTCTCTCTCTGACAAATAAATAAAATAAAAAAAAAATTTCCTTGGTGATTTGTAAAAATATCTTCTCAACATATATATAGAGAGAGAGAAAGAGAGAGAGAGTCAGAATCATATATATGCTGAGTCAGAATATTTCAATTGCAACCAATTATCTTCATGTTTCACCTACTACCGGCAATTCCCATGCCAATAAGAGTTTGATTCTTCTGGCCTATGCAAGGTTATACATCTGAGTTTGAATTCTGGAATCAGGACATTAGAGATGTAGAATGTTGGACAAATTAATCTCATTTCTATTCAGTTTCCTTATCTGTGAAAAAGAGACAATGTGAGTACATACCTCATGGAGTTACTATAGAATGAAATGAGTTCACGTACATAAAGAATTTGGCACCTCATACATCACAGAATGTAGAACTTGGAAGAGTTTGTTGGCTGCCTCCGTTATACCATGACTCTTGATTGCAAACAATTAAGTTAGATTATGATGTCCCTAAAGAGAGGATCTGAGTCATGCCTCTTTCTATTTCAGCATTTACAAAAAGGAGTAAATTGAGAAGAGGTCTGTTAATAATACAGATATTTCAATATTTGTTCTAATATCTAATTGCCCTCAGAACCAATCCCTAGGGCTATATTTCTTCTTGATTTCTGAAATGAATGTGGCTTGCCTTCATTCAGTAAAAATACCAAAGAATCTTCGATATTTTCCCCCTTCCTGTATCTTATCATGTATATTCCGCAGAGAACTAATCTCATGATATGCTTCTCAAAAAAACAAGGTTTTATAGTCAGATATGTTGAAAAATGTTGCACCCTCCATACAGTCTCACAAATGTGTAATTCGTATGAAAGACTACAGGAAGTCTTACAGCAAATAATGTGATTTTTTTTCTTTAACTCAGAACTTCTTAAACTTACTTGTTTAAAGAACGCTTTCACTGCCTAATGCCTAACAAGAACCCTTAGCATAAGTAATCATCCTAGTACAGTTTTTTTGTACATGAGATTAAAAAAAAAAAATTAACCTCTGTTCCTCAGTCTTTTCTCTTTTGTGTTTTCAGGAGCTGACTTTGGAATTGTGATATAATGCATGGGCAGCCATGTCTACCATTGAACCCTGACTCCTTTACTTAGTAGCTGGGTTATCTTAGGCAAGCTAACTAAACTTCCTAGATCTCCATTTTCATATGTCAAATGGAGCTAATGACACCCACTCTGTAGCATTTTCGCAAGGTTTCTATGCCATGATGTACATATAGTACTTACCCCAGTGCTGTGGCTATGGGAATGACCTGCTTTCTTTATATTGATTTCCATTGTTGCCTAGAATTCTAACAGTAAATTGAAATCTCCTATTTTTGCTTTCATAAGAGTTTCAAATCACTCTTTTTCTTTAAATCATATCAAGTATCAAAACTGTGAACTGCATTTGACTGTCAGAATGAGGAAGTCATTGCTTACCATCACTCAGCAAGAGAGTAACTAGCTGAGTATTAGAACAAAAATTTGCAGTCCAACATAGGGCCTTTTTCAATGTTATCACTATATTTGTCACTACTTTCTCTTCTGCTATGGCTGCTATCAATATCTGCTAAATTCTCAGCCAAGTAGAACAGGGGAATGAAAGTCAAGGTCAGAGAAGACATGCATTTTATATTATGTCTTGTTCTTTTGAAGGGTAGTATGGCCTGGTTAGACATTATCTTTCCATTATCACTTTCTTATGTTGACTGCTGGCTGTGCTCAGGTGGCAAAGGGACGTGGTAATTGGATGAAAATATTCTACACTCTTGGTAATTAAAAAAAAAAAAAGTAGTGAAAATAGCTTCCTCTTGAAGTTTCTACTGGGCTCCGAAGGCAAAATGTCACAAGAAACAATAACACAAATATGAGGTCTTTCAAAATGATTGGTCTGGGATCCTTCAGGTCCCACTCATTGGTCATCTGATTTAGAATGAGCTTTACTAATTCACAGATTGGACTCCAAAGGCAAAATCCCCCTTTGTGTCCTCCATTAGCACTTCTACCCTGGATTGCACATCTTGTACCCTTAGTGTTTCAAGTGTGATTCATTCTGAAGGAATATATCCCATACAACAATGTGAGAAGCTTATAATTAGGAACAGTTTGACAAGACCTCTTCTATGGCTTCATGGGGTGGGAAAACCATAGTGACATAGGTGGTCTCCAAGATATGATTTTCAGTTATTCCATCTCTTTTTTGTTTTTCCTTTCTGTATTTAATAGCACACAGTGAACCATGTCTTAGAAACAAATTCATACTACCCGAGTTAATCAGAGAGATACAGAAGTCAGGTTCCCATTTGATTGAGAATAAAATATATAAACTGTTAAAATATCTGAAATAATGAAACTTGAACTGCTTCCCAGTTAGTAGAAGTACCTGACAAGCCTGATTGTAACATGGAATTTGATAAGTGCAGGATCTGAACTGCCATGGGCAGAAAGTAAGTTCTATCTTATCCGTCATTGTATACCTTAAATGAATTTTAATTACTTCATTTCTGCATACAAAATTGTTATAAAATCAAGGGCCTATATGTCACAACAAAGTTTTCAGTTTCTTTCCTGCCCCAAGAATATGGTCCTCAGAATAGGGATTTATAAATTGTTATAGATTGGAGCTACATTGTTTGTTGACTAAGTCTTCCTTTTCAAATAATCATTTTCATTCATCCAATCTTTTGCCAAACATTTAATGAGTTCCTAGTATGTGCCAAATTCTTTACTAAGTTCTAGAAAAAACAGTGATACAAAAGAAACAGTACCTAGACACAAGCATGTTAACATCATAGCTTTGACAAAGTGTGCATTAGTCATAAGAAAGTTGAATTAAAATTAATTACAAGACAGGGGCACCTGGGTGGCTCAGCTGGTTAAGCATCCAACGTTTGATTTTGGCTTAGGTCATGATTTCCGAGTCGTGAGATTGAGCCCCATGTCCGGGCTCCATGCTCAGCAGGGAATCTGCTTGAGATTCTCTCTCCTTCTCCCTTTGCCCCTCTGCAGCCCCTCCCTGTGCACTTGCTCTCTCACTCTCTCTCAAGTAAATAAATAAATCTTAAGAAAATAATTACAAGACTTATGAATGTTATGGTAGGGACAAACAAGGGTTCAAGGTGACCAAAAAGAAGGAATAATACAAGTAAAACTTGGGAAGTCAGGGAAGAATTCTTGAAAGAGGGAATGTTTCATCATGCCTAGTAATTAGGATTATTTGCTAACTATGGAAACTGCTGCTAACTAATTTATTCAGTGATGGAATGCACAAACACTAAGGTAACTCATAGCACTTAAACAAAGAGATAAACTGAAATTTGGGGAAGGAAAACAATCAGAATTACTCCAGCAAATCTCAAAAGCAGGAATTTATGGGACTTGTTTCTCTTACGATACTGGTAACATGATTTGACTCCAATGACACACCAATTTTTTGTGTTATTTCATTGCTAGTTACAAAAGGCTTAGTTGGAATCAGGTGTCTATATCTGCATATATCAGCTCTGGCCCAAGGGCAAGGTAATGGAACCTAGAAGTGGCTGGTGAAGACCCAACTCAATATATTTGGTGATTCTCAAGGAAAAATCCTGGTATGAGTTGGTAGTCGCCCAAAGAGATACCACTATTCTATACCATGGTCTGACTAGTACTCTTAATATTTCTAGTGCCCTCAGTGTAAAGTTTAAGTAGCTTTATATGGCTGACAAAGATCTCTCTAAAGTTGGAAATCTTCTGCTTAATCTTCTGGCCACTTTATACCAGACCATATTTCATATTGAAATCTAACCCAGCTATGAGAAATGATATTGAAATCTAATCCAGCTATGACAAATGATGCTCAGCAGGCTTCAGGAACATAGTCATACTCCTTCTTTACTACAGGCCTTTGCCTGCGCTAAGTTATCACCTTGTACATGCTAAATACTTAAAATTTTTCTTTTTGCTTGAAGACTTCTTTTATTTTTAGCTCTTAGCTATAAAATCATTTCTAAAAAGAAGACTTCATTGACTCCTAAAGAATACTCCTTTTGAGTTCCCGTGGTAACCTGTTCTTACTCCCATTATGTGCTGTAATCCATCTCCCTGGAATAGAATTCATCTCTGTCTTGTCTTATAACACATTCCAAAAACCTAACAGAGTACTAGCACATATTATTACTGAATAATTATATAATTATTAAAGCTAACAACAATTTTAAATTCCAAATGTTAATTTACTTGTATTTTTTATACTTTTCCATAAGTTATGTTCTTTTAAACACTGCCTTGCATCCAACTAATATGGTGCTTGGCACATACCTTGATAAATAGTTAAACAAGCACCAGTGAGGATAATCTTGTGATATTAGAAAGTGGCGTGCTGTTATATAAAGTAAAACCTTAATGATTGCAGAGACCTCTTCATCTTTATATCTCTACTTTCTCAGGGTATACAACATTGCCTGGCACAGAGTACATGGCTAATATTTTTTACTGAATATGGAAGCAAAATGATTATCATGAACACCAATACGAGATTAATAACCATAAAACTATTCTTAGTGTAAGCAGCTTTAAAAATGATTTAGATGCTCAGTGTGATTGTAATGAACACCCACGGTAACCACGCTGTGAAACAACAGCCCAGTGATGTGCAGTTTTTAAACTGAGAAAGCAGCAATAGAATTAGCTTTACCACTGTCACCTGCTTCTCTCGTGTCAGTGATAACTTCACACAGACTAGGAATCATTAAGTATCATTTTGTACCTAAAATAAATATCGATGGAGGTCCTACAATAATATTAAGATCATCAATCTCTTTTTGCTTCTTATTAAAATAATAACCCCAAATATCTGTCCTTTTACTTCTCTTAGCTATATTCAGAAGAGGCAACTTTGAACACTATTAGATGTATGAAAATGCTAAAATTTTTATTGTATGGGTAGGGAACCCTCTCTCCAAATCCTACTCCCTCCTTGCCTTTCGTTTATTTTCCAAGAGGCAAAATATTTCACTTTGCACATGTGCAATTGGCCATTTGAGGAGTAGGTGAATGTCATTTAATTTTCTATGAATGTCCACGCGGCAGGTTAGGTTCTGGTGCACATCAATCCTGAGATCACATCCTTAAAGTAAGAACAATAATGGGAGAACAAAATTGGCCTTGAGAGCAGCAATCTTAAGATAGCCCTTCCCTTAATATTAATAGAGGGGGAAAAAATACGTGTGATTTCTCCAACTGAAATGGCAAACACAAAGGAAAAGAAAAAAAAAATGTTCAAAGTGGCAGGGTCTCTGCTTGTTCAAATTCTTAAAATACAGCTTAACACACAATCTCATAAAACACTAAATGAGAATAAAAAGGAAAAAGAAAGTCCTTTTTTTTTTGTATTCCCTCAAGAAAGCACAAAGAGACAGATGGTCCAAATGAGAGGGTCCCGGTCAGATGAGACCTTGATAATCTTCCTTTGCTTTGACAAAGAAAAGTATGTAGTGAACTTTATGAACGACTTTGTTCTCCCAGGAGAAAGCGCCACAGTGAGGAGAGAAAGATGCCTAAAAATGGCCACATCTTTGACAACATGGGTTATAATGCTTTGTTTTGTTAAGTAATAAAAGAACAATAAGAATCTTTCCTTTCATACCTTTGTCAC
Organism: Eumetopias jubatus; assembly: GCF_037043125.1. Classification (NCBI taxonomy): domain Eukaryota; kingdom Metazoa; phylum Chordata; class Mammalia; order Carnivora; family Otariidae; genus Eumetopias; species Eumetopias jubatus. The sequence goes on from NW_028274808.1 coordinate 179,294,033, forward strand.
ATATAAAACCCAAAGACAAAAGTCTAAAATAGTATGATTTCTATTTTTTTCTTCTGTTATATAATGAGGGAAGAACAAAGAAACTTGTTTTACTCTGTCTCTGGGAAATGAATAATGGCAAAAACAAAAAGAGAAAGCAGAAACAGCCCGAACCAATAGAATGCTCAAGTCTCACACAGAACTGTTTGTGGAGTTCCAAGTTCATCAGTCAACAGCAACCGAAGATTGATGGAAACTTCAGTCTTGCTCCAGAGTTTGAGTTCCTTTGGTCAATAATGTTTAGGGAATGAGATTCTGGACTGATTAGCATCATCCTTTTAACATAATCCTCTTCCTGATTGGAAGATAAGCCAGTTTCCTCTTTCAAAGACTCAGCACCGATATCACTGTGGTATATACTTCAGGGAAATCTTGGGTAGAAAACTGAACGTCTGAAAATTACGTACCACCCAATGTCAAACTCATTTCTTCTGAATATTCTGGAAGAGATGTACCAGAGGGATTTATCCATGGCAGGAAGGCTGGCATAATGGAAAAATTAAATATTTTGTTCTCAAATCCTGACTCTGACACTTGGCTATGTGGCCTTACTGCATTGCAATTTCTTCAGATAAAATTTTTTTAAAACTTACTTCTGAAGGGTTCTTTGAAGTCTCAATATCAGGTAAACGCAGAACACTTAACATAGTTTAGTGCTTTTCCTTATTATATATTATAGTATCAAATATTTGTGACATGTAAAGAGACCTGAAATGAACCAGAAGAAAATTGAACACTGAATCCCTTCTTAACTAACATATTCCAGCAGGATAAACCTGAGATTGGCCAACTCCAGCCTATAGGCCACATCCAATGCTTGTTTGTTCTACACATGAAGTCGGTATGCCCATTCACGTATGTACTTTCTGTTTTTGTTCTCATGCTTCAGTGGTAGAGTTGTACTGTTGCAACAGGGACGTATGACCCACAAGCTTAGGATCTTTGCTATCTGGCCCTTTACAGAAAAATATCTGTGGACTTCTGGCTTGAGAAAGAGAAAAGAGAGATTAGAAAAACTCAAGAGACTTTCCAGGGTTGTGAAAAAAAAAGAAAGAAAGAAAAGAAAAAGAAGAAAAGAAAGCCCAGCAATGTATATATTTCTAGCACAAGTATATTCAACTTGCTCTGAGACTAATACTTGTTTAATAAATTCATCTTTGAAGATTTTTTCCCCAGTCAATAATATAGATGGGAATGGAATATGTATGTTTTAGTTCACTTGCAAAATGCAAGTCATACATGCACCATTTATCTCAATAAGTTGAAAAAGTATCTTGACCAAGACCAACCATCTTTATACTCTCAACATTTTTCCCCTGTAACTTTTATTTATAATCACCTTTCTTTGTAACTACTGTTTCAAAACTACAACTCTGTCTGATGGAAACGTGTTATTTCTACTGGTGGAAGAACCTTAATTAACCATGATTTAGTTCAAAACATTTATGTTGGAAGGAAGCCGCTGAGGCTTAGAGAGATGATGAGAAGTCACCCACGTAGCTGATCAGCACTGGAGCTAAGGGGACAATCCAGTGTCTAGGCTTTTGCTCCAGTGAGCCCTTCAAGGCACCACCTTCCTTCTCCACTCTGACCCACCTCTGTTCTATCCCAAGATTGGTATTCATATATTAACTTTCATTTTGCATTTCTTTCAATATCTGTCCCTATGCTCTCAATTCCAGCTTAAATAAGCCCTATCTGAAGAAAAATTCATCAGCTGTATTCCCATATCAAGTTTAAAATTTTACTGTTGTAATTTGGGAGAATGTTGTGCATGCAGATCTACTTGCACTTTATTTTCTCCTCCTACCTCTCATGCTCTTATAATGGATTTTCCAGGCGCACCTCTTCCAACATGATTTTCTGTTTTATCACCAATGCCTACCAGTCAACCTGTTCTGTTATCTCCTCGATATCCTCTTCTAGCTCTGCTTCCCTGTGGCAGCTGGCTTCTCACACCATTCCTTCTTCTTTTTTAAAATTTTCACTATATTCCTCTGAAGACGTTTTCTTGTGACTCCTCTTATTCCAGCCCTTTGTCTTCTATTCTCCTCCACTGTCTTCTCCACAGTCGTCTCTTTTATTTATTTATTTAGAGAGAGAAAGAGAGAGAGAGTGCATGCACAAATAGAGGGGAGGGGCAGAGGGAGAGGATCTTAAACAAGCTCCATGCTGGGCATGGAGCCTGATGTGGGGATTGATCTCATGACCCTGAGATTATGACCTCAGCTGAAATCAAGAGTCGGATGCTTAAGTGACTGAACCAACCAGGTGCCCCTGCAGTCTTTTCTTTTTATTTCATGTGTCCCAAACTCTATCTGCTCTCAGAATTCCTACTACCGTTTATTTTTTTTTAAGATTTTATTTATTTATTTTAGAGAGAGAGAGAGGGCATGAGCAGAAGGGTCAGAGGAAGAGGGAGAGCGTCTCAAGCAGACTCCACACTGAGTGTGGGGCCGAGTGTGGGGCTCAATCCCAGGACCCTGAGATCATGACCTGAACCAAAACCAGGAGTCAGATGCTTAACCAACTGTGCCAACCAAGCACGCTTACCCTTTACTGATATTATATACCTAACATATAAGAATATGGTTCTAGTATTAAATCCTAGATGGATCCAGACAGAATTATGACAAAGGTTTCAGACAAATATCCCAATCAAGTCTTAACAAAGTGTCTTTCCTTACCTCTCCTGTATCATTGACTAAATAAAAAGCATTACTACCATCCCTAGAGTCCTTGAGTTTTGATATTTCTCTTTCCCTCCTTAATTCCTTTTCTCCCTCCCTAACTTCATACTTCCTTCTCTTAGCCATATCTAATTTTGTTGCCACATTATATAGATTCTCATCCACTTTATATTTCCTACTTCATTCAATTCTCTTTTTTCTTCTACTATTATCACCTCCATGATCCAGACATCAGACACTTCCCTTTCTTAAATTGGTGGACAAAGGAATCAGAATAATCCTGTACCTTCAATATTAGGAGGAAGATGGGGTCATCCAACAGAACGTATTCTGTAAATCGTGCCATTGATTCTGTTGTTGCTCAGAGAAAAGCATTCTCAAATAATGTGAAACTCTAATAAAAGGGACTAGAAGAAGGATCCTATTCCATTCATAACAGGATTATGAGTTCACAAAGACTTAAACTAAAATCATTAATAAGTAGATTTACATCTGTAATATGAGTATAAGCAGTGTGTTTTTCAGCTGCATTTTGTTTTCACTCACTATATGCCAAATACTGCTCTGAGTAATTTACACATATTCATTCATTTAATTCCACAAACTACCTATGAGTTAAGTACCATTATTATATGCATTTGGCAGATGAGAAAAAAAAAAAAACTACACAAAGAGCTTGATCAAAGAACTTGTAAGTGGTAGGGTAAAGATGCCTAGACTTTTAACTATAAACTACAATGCCAATCTGGAAATATGTACTGTTTTTGGAAGAAATTATTACTTATGCTATATAACCAATATATTTTTATTCATTCATCATATAGTCATACCTTTTTCTTTTAAAACTGAGTCTGTGGCAGGCTGTATAAAGCCTGGGGATCCATCCGTGTAAGATAGACGTGTCTTTGCCCTCATGGAGCTGGCTGATGGATCAGATGTAAGGTGAAGGAGATAAGGGAAAGGAAATGCTGGAGGATTCTCAGAAATTTTGTTTGAGCAAGTGTGTTGATGATGGCATTTTTTTTTTTTAATTGGCAGGAGGAGGGGGGGGATCAGAGTCTTGTCCAGCTATTCTCAATGCTCAATTAATTTGGCAAGACTGGAAGCTGTTGTAGTTGCTTTTTGGTTTGTTGGTTTGCTTTCATCAGGAGGCACATAATGTCTGGGATTTCTCTTGTGGATAATTTGTGAGCAGCATTGCTCGTTCATTCCCTCACTTTTCAAAGTTTTTAAAGAGTTCTACTTTGTGTAACATCTCTGTTAAGCCCTGAAGATAAAACTATGAGTAAAAGAGTTACTGATCTGAAGACATTGACAATCATTAATATATTTTCATTGTTTCAGTCACCAATTGCATAAATGTTCTGTTAATATTAATTGAATGGTAACCATCTTCCAAAAGATATAGGATAAAAAACGTGGGTGCTTTCTAAAAAAATTAGAGGAAGATCTACATTGATAGAAAATCGGAGTATCATCAGGAAGGAAGTTCACTTCTCATAATGTCTTTTTTTACCTTGTGGTATTGAAGTAATTTTCAAATTCTTATTGTGTGTTTTTTTTTAAAGAGTTGTTATGTAGTTTGAGTACAGAGATGCATTCTCATCTAGATGCAGTGCTTTTTTTTTTCTTATTGATTCTTTTTGTTTTTTTTCCCTTCTAAGATGGAAGTTGCCTTAACAATCCTTCTGAGGCTTACAAAAGAAAAGTAGCACAAGCAGAGAGAATTTAGATGTTCTCTTCCTAAGAAACAGGGATTTTGTAATGAGAGCACATAACCCAGAGTATCCCTGAAGGCAGAAGAATAAGAGCTTAGCTTTCCAACTCTGCATGTGAAATGATTCACTAATTAGTAGTCCTAAATGTTAGGGGAAGAGAGATGGAGAAATAAAAGCCATTTATATGGTGTTTTGTGTATGATGGAAGTGTTGAATGAAACTTTGCTTCTTCATGGAAAATACCACTCGGTAAAAATCCGGTCCTATAAAGTGTTACTTAAGCGGGTTCCTGCAGCTGCAGACTGATTAAAACCCAGCAGGTAAAGCTATAATAAACAAATGCCACCTGCTGCTGGAACAGGTGTTTGTGTCCTCATTTAGCAACCAAAGTAAATGAGAGGATGCAGAGGGGTTAAGGAGACCATTGCCTGGATTACCAGGAGCCTGGCATTCTGCAATTCATTGCCGTTTGTCCTTGAACTTAATGCTGGGGGTTTGGATTTGCCAGGTTAGTTGATGATGCCTCCAGGATTAAACTTCAATATAATTAGGACCTATATCTTCTCCTGGTAGGATTCCCCACATTGAGTGTCTGCATTTCCCCCCCTCTGTTTTATTGTTGACCTCTCTTCACCCTGCGCTATGTAGAAATCAATTACAGGACACATTATGGAGGAGAATTTCTTTCACCTTCTAACAATAAGTGAAACGAAACTGTATACAGGAAACATTAAAAATGGAATATGGTGAATAGCATCCCATGAAATTTAATAAATACTTTTTAAATATCGTGGGTTATGTAATATTGGACTGTTTTCTTCTCTCACTTTCCATCATCTACTCCCACCCTTACCGCTTTCATCCCCCATAACTATTCTAACACACTCACCATTTGCTGAAAGGAGAGAAAAATGTTGCTGTCATTGTTGCAAAGACTTTGGGCCTCTTCTTTTCTCTTTAAATAATGTAAACTCATGGAAGTCATTTTATTTTATTTTAAGATTTTGTTTATTTCTTTGACAGAGAGAGGGAGAGAGTACAAGCAGAGCGGCAGACAGAGGGAGAGGGAGAAGCAGGCTCCCCGCGGAGCAGGGAGCCCGATGCGGGACTCGATCCCAGGACCCTGGGACCATGACCTGAGCAGAAGGCAGATGCTTAACCAACTGAGCCACCCAGGCGCCCCATGGAAGTCATTTTTGAATGATTCTGAGAAAGTATGATGGGAAGACAAGGAATCTTGGGGGCAAATAGTTTCCCCAATATATTTTTGGTAGTTGCTTCTTTGTGGTGAGTCTATGTTATTTTATAGATGTTGTTGTAAAAGCTAATAACAAAGTAAATGTGATAATGTTTTGACTATTTTAAAGAGAAAATTGGTGGATATAAAAGGAATCTTCAATGTGTGTAGTTTAAGGCCATAGAAATTAGATACCACATTTTGAAGTAAGTTATAAGATACCAAGGACTTGAAAAAGAAAGGAGAGGGGAGGTTTCATGACTTAAAACCTCTGGCAGGGGGTTAAAAAAAGAACTTTTGGGAGACTACTCGGAAAGCTGATTACTTAAACCCTTAGGATCTGGGATCGCAGTGATGTTATGTGGGACTCCAACCTGGAAAACTGGTTCCAAACAAAACACAGCCTATAACTGCATTGACAGCAGAGCAAAGAAGTGGCTGCTTTGGGCAATTGTATGCCCAAACTCTGTCAGGTAGACGATGTGGAACATTTACCTTTGACCAGATTTAGACCAGGATCAATAAACAGAAAGCATAATGAGACTCAAACTTTTTATCTGAGAACTTTACAGAGGGATGTTTCAGTTAAAGTTACACGGGGTTGTTGCTGTAAAGACCTAAACCCTACACTGGCAGAGGCTTAACACAATAGAATTTTATTTCTGCTCATATAAATTCCAAATAGGTAGGAAGGAGGCTGGCTTTCTTCTTTGCAAGTCATTCAGGGATCCAAGGTCCTTCTACTGCATGGCTACTCTAGGCATTTAGATCTCTCTGCATTCAGCTGGCTGTGGGTAAAGCACCTCTTTTTACCCACTTTGATCTGGAAGTGATATATGCTGGATCTTTTCAGATCCCATAGCTCCACATAGTTGCAAGAGGGCTGCCCCAAATGTAGCCTCTGGCTAAGGTGCTGCTTTGAAGGAACAACTCTGTATTATAAGAAGGGAGCATTCCTCTTGGGTCTTGAGCTATTGGTCTCTTCAATAACAAAGCATAAATCAGAGGGATTTCTAGGTGCTTAGGGTCCATGAATATGTACAGGATCATCCAGGAAAGAGAGTTCCTCAATCTTTTTAAGAGAATGGACATGTAAAATGTTCTGTAATTGGGAATGTGAACAAATTTCCAAAGAATTCAATACAACACCATTGAAAGAAAGTGTTAGCATTGAAAGTTTTTTCTTATCAAAGTAAGCATTTAGGCCAATGCCAGTGTAATCATTCTTTTCCTACCCCCTAAACCCTTTTCCTTTTGTATTTCCTTCATCCTTAAGCCCAGACCCTACACTGTTGGAGTTAGAAGAATCTGATAACAAAATGTAAAATAGAAAGAAAGAAAAGGGGAGAGAGAGAAGGAGCCTACTCCATCCCTCTCTCCATATAGACCTAGAGCTTTCTCAGGATAAACTGAGTAGCTTGCAATACACTTTAGGAATTTAATTTATTATCAGTATATACTGGACTAGGTAGTAGTTACTACCCAGAGAGGTTTCAATTACCTCAAATTGGAAAATAAATAAATAAATAACAAGACTAACCTTTCATTTCAATCAGTAACATGGGACAACCCTGCCCCAGAGTGCATTTAAGGGGTAATGAGGAAAAAAAAAAAAACAAACACCAATTTATGAATATATACCATGAACTGGGTTTGTTCAATCAGAGTGTGAGATAAATAAGAGATGTTATCTTGACAATATGAGACAAAACATTTTGTAGGTATACAAAGTTAAAGGTTTCAGTTGTTAAGTTTTCTTGTTAGGTAAGTACTGGTTTCCTTACCCCTGGTATTTATTAATGGTATGTAACTATTTTTGAATACATTTTTCTTCCTTTGTACAAAGTTAACATTATTTAATCACTGGTGATTTATGATCTTGGAGAGTTTCAGGATCACTCTAAAGTAATATAATCACAGAAGAAATGGGACATATTAGAAAAACTAGCTCTGTTCTTAAGCCTTTCATAATACTTTTCTTCCTCTTTTCCAGGTAGAATTGATCAATCTTTCTTGCCTTTAACTCTAACTTGTACATATCTGTTCCTGCTGTTGGCCTTGAGTGTTTTGAAGGCAGTGATCTTCAAATTCCCTTTATCTTCAACAATACTTGATATGTGGAAGGTCTGGTAAATAGACTCAGTGGTTTGAAAAAGAAGATGAAAGTTAAGGTTTTGTAATAAATCTCTGCAATTATCTTTTTTCCTTTAATGAATTAATTTTTCTCCTAAAAGTAGAACACAGAAAAAAAATCAGTTAATTGAGGCTTTTAGATTTCAAGTTCTTTTAATCAAAGTTTTAATGAATATAGATATAGAATGTAGATGAAAAATTTGACAAGATAGCTCTCTTGATATCATAATGAAGGTTAATATGTTAAAAGATCCCTATAGTAGTTACCATATGGGAGATATATCACAAAATTTTTCCCTACATAATTCAGAATTCTGTGTTTCTTTCTCTTATACACAGCGATTCCAGAGGAATAAGTGCATCACTACAGAGTTGAACCATCCTAAGGAAAGGATCAGCAGAGTAAGGAGTGATATATCAATGGGGTATTGAGGCTTGGGAAAAGTCAGCACACTCGAAGCCTGGTGGTGGTTTTGCCCTGTGCTCAGAAGAACATTCTTGGTATACTCAGACTTCTCTTCCAGCCTTTAAAGTCTGTGTTGTCATTGCCTTCAAAATCAAATTTTGAAAGACTCACATTTCCAATATGAGAAAGTAGGCTCTTTTAATGAATTATGTTGTTATTAACCCATTACCTGTGTCCTTTTGTTAGATTTTACATTAAAAGAAAATTAAGATTTCTGATACTTTAGAAAGAAGTCAGTGTGAAGGAGACTCTGAGCTTAACATCTGTTGCCTTTGCCAACCTATTTGACTGTATTAGGAAAGCAGGTAGTACAGGAGTGACAAAGTATGATTTGAAAGTAGAAGTGAATTATCAAGGTGTTAAATTAACTATGAAGTAATCTTAGTGCTTCTAAATGTTCAGAGTCCTTCTGTTACATGTTGAAAAGAAAGTGAATGCAATATGCTCAATATTTTTTCTACATTCTTCCTTTGTCTTTGGAGGTCACCAAATTTTTTTCTGTTTGCCAATTTCCTCCCTATTAGATAGCACATCAGAGTAACTGCCTTGTTGAATTTCTTTAATGCTGGACATTTATGACATGTTGGACTTCTAGGGCTTGAGGCTGTTTCCAGCACAGTCTCTAATTATGTTTAAATAGGAACTTGCTCTGATAAAATAGCAAATCTGGATTTTTAGAGCAGAAAGTTAAAACAGCACTGATGCAAATCCAAGAAGAGTGAGGTTAAACTTGAAGCCCATTCAGCCAAGTATAACATTGTAACAGTAAAGCAATGAATTCTTCCATATTTTCCAGGGGGCATATTTCGGGGCTTCCATATTTTTGGCCTCCCTTAAGTACTTCTTTCCTTTAACGTGTGCAATTCATCACTGGCCAGTACCCTTTCAAATAGACAACCTCAGCAGTTTAAATGCAAGACTTATTGAGCTTTGTTGTTCTTGTTCAGTGATGTAAGACACAAAATTTGACATTTGCCATCCTTCTCTTTACAACCAATACCAAAAACCAGGTTTGTCTGTGACTCCCTATTCTATGGTTTTTTTTTCACGTGGTATATAAATATGTGGTACAATAAGACTGAAGGAAAATTTCTATCATGAAACAACATTAGGGAAGCGGGGGCAGGGATGGAGTAAGGAGACAGGAACTTTAGTTTGAATTCTTTCCCTAACTTATGGCATGCATTAAGGCAAGTCACCTAAACTTGTTTGAGCCTCAGTTTTACTGTTCATAAAAGGAGAACTTAGGCTGATGTGTTCCTCTGGCCCCCGCAGTTGACGACTGTTTTAGTAGTAGCAGTAAAACCACCACCATAGATTCCTGCTTAATTTATTTTATTGAAGTAAAACTTTATACATTAAAGGTGTCCAAATCTTCAGTGTACAGCTCAATGAATTTTTAATAGGCATGGACCCCTGTAACTACCACTCAGATCAAAGTATAGATTTCCAGCCCCAGTGGGTTCCCTTGTTTCCCCATTGAGTCCATATTCCTTACCATTCTCTTAACTTCTGATACCACAGCTTAGTTTTTACCTGCGTTTGAACTTTATGTAAATGGAATCAGTCAGAACGTCCTTTTTTGTGTGTCTGGCTTCTTTTGTTCAACAATATATCTGTGAAAATCATCCATACTGTGATGAGTGGCAATACTTTGTTCTTGTTCACTTTAGTGTTATAGCCCATTGTGTGCATATACCATCTGAGTTGTTTTCAAATTTTCATTATCATAAGGCTGTTAGTAACATTTTTTGGTATATTTTGGTGAAATAAGAAATATTTTTTTAATAGAAGGGACATATATAACTGGAAATAGAATCACTGAATCATAGGTTAATCGTTATGTTCAACTTCAGCAAATATTTGCTTGTACTGTTACTTACCTTCGATTTTTATTTAAATTATTGTTTTTAAATTTTATCAAATGTGTGGTTGTATAACGGTCAATAGTGTGTTTTTAAAAATATTTAAGCATTTTTACTTTAAAATATATATTTAATATCCATGAAATCATAGATTTGAGGTGATAATTATATTTTTTCTAATTTACATTAAGATAAGTATAAAATTATTACAATACAAAATATCCACCTGTCTAGAAAGTTTAATAGTCTCATGTTAACCACATTTGTTCTAGATGATAATTTCCTAGGTCACTTCTCTGAGAATTTTTAATTTTATAAGAGGTTTCTCCTATATAATCAATATTTTCATTAAAATCAAAGGAGAATTTAAGTAGTTGTGATTTTACAGCTAATTTTTTTAAAAAAGAAAACATTTCTAAAATACATATGCACAACATTATCATGACTTAATGAGACAGCCAGTTCTTGGATATTTATAATTACAATGTAACTCTTATGCAGGTTTTCCATGTAGTATTAGCTAAAGGCTTTGTCAATCATATGTGAGCCCATGGCTACAGTGCAGGACAGTTGGTCACAGAACTGGGATTCTTTTTTTTTTTTTTAAGATTTTATTTATTTATTTGAAAGAGAGAGAATGAGAGACAGAGAACATGAGAGGGAAGAGGGTCAGAGGGAGAAGCAGACTCCCTGCTGAGCAGGGAGCCCGATGCGGGACTCGATCCCCGGACTCCAAGATCATGACCTGAGCCGAAGGCAGTCGCTTAACCAACTGAGCCACCCAGGCACCCAGAACTGGGATTCTTAATGTCCAGGGAAAGGACAGACCCTTGAATAGAGGCCTGGTAACTACTTCCCATCCAGAAGCCAGGAGACCACAATTAACCAGTAAGACCAGAGAGCCAGGTAAGGGGTCTTGACCCACAGGGGGTTGAGGAGATGGAGATGTCATCCATAGGGAAAAAATAGATGAGCAATCAATAAAGGTATTCCTTAACACCTATAACAGGAAGGAAGGAAGGAAGGAAGGAAGGAAGGAAGGAAGGAAGGAAGGAAGGAAGGAAGGAAGAAGGAAGGAAGGAGGAAGGAAGGAAGGAGGAAGGAATGGAGGGAGGGAGGGTTGAGGGGAAGGAAAGAAAGGTAGGGTAGGAGGGGGGATGGAGAGGGAGGGAAGGAAAGAAAGAGGAAGGGAGGGAGGGAAGAAAGAAAGGGGAGAGGGAGCGGGGAGAGAGAAGGCAAGGATGTAAGATCAGAGCAGATCAGAGTTCCCTCTGCCCCCAATAAAAAGAAGCCACAGTCTCTGGTTTGTTTCTAAAACTGAGTCAATTTTCTGACCTAGAATTCTATAATCGAAGAGCAGATAAGTCTATAAGAAGACAAACCTTGCCACAGGTCCCTTTACAGAAAGATCTATGGCCATTTACTCTAGTGATTATACACTATGGAAAAGAGAATTTGAGGGCTATGGGGCACAAAGTCTGATACCTTAGAGACTCAAAGCATCTCTGCAACCCTCCATTGGCTTGGGAGCTTAAGGGTGCCATTTAATACATGAGGCTCCAGCTGAGGTCTGGTTTATTGTGTACCTGGTGGATACATGGACTCACCCACTGGTCATTTTTTTCAGGCCCTGAGTGCATATTGGAATCGATATGCTCGGATAGTCCCCTCATTGGGTCTCTGGCTTGCTGGTAAGAGTGATCATATGGAGAAAGGCAAAGGGAAAGTTTTAAAATTAGTCCCTCCTCTCCAATCACCCCAGTAAACCTAAAACCGTTTTGTATTCTAAGAGATGGGGACAGCCAAGTTTAGTGCCACCACTAGAGAACTAAAATATTACCGAGGTGATGGTCCTTACTGTATTTTTATTTATTTTGCCTATCTGACCTCAACAGACTCAGGCTGGATCTGAGAGAGCGATGGTAGAGGACTGCAGGCTCAGGCAAGTAGTGGTCTCAATCACAGCTGTTGTGGTAGATGCGGTGTCAGCGCTAGAGCAGATTAATAAGATCTCAGGAACATGGGAGGTGGCCACTGATTTGTTAACTAATATGTCTTCAGCTTCAGTCACCAAACAGGTTGCATTCATGTGGGACAATGTTTACCTCAGGGCTGTCAGTGCTCCTGCCCACTTTTATCATATAGTCTGAAGAGATCTGGTTCTCCTGGATACCCCAGAGACAATTACACTGACCCAGGATGGCAGTGAGTTTATTTGTATTGGGCAGAACAAAAAAGAGGCAGCTAGTGTGCAGGAGGCCTTGATAAGACACGTGTTTCCGAGGGTGGGAGATTAACATTACAGAGATTCAGGAACCTGACTGTTCTGGCACCACTAACATTTCTGGGGGTGCTGTGGTCCGCAGCACCCCCAGAATATCACTGGATATTCTCTCCAAAGTATAAGACAAATTACTGCATAATGCATGTTCCAGCACAGACAAGCAAGCATGGCACCTGTTAGGCCTTCACTGGTTCTGAAGAAATCACATTTCTACTTCTAGTAATACTGTTTCAGTCCATATACATGGTGACATGGCAATTTTGGCTCAAGGGACTCTGTCAGCTTTGCCAAAATATTTTCAGAAGTGCATGGCTTTCAAAGATCATCTTTCCTTCATTCCCACGCCACCCCTCGCCTTCCTTAAGAGAAAAAAAAACTGGATCATGGTCTGAAGATTCTTCCATCCTCCTCAGGAACTCTCCTCATTTGCCTTCACAGGCTATTCCCTTAATAAATCTCTTGTGTACCTAACCTCATTTTGGAATCAACTTCTTGGAGGACACAGACTAATTAAGGTGTATTTCCAAGCACATCCTCAACCATTACGTATAATTTGGGGGAAAACTTTATATTCATTATTACATATGAGTTTATCAGCTTTAATTTTTTGGATGTGTTTTTGTGTTTTAGACATACAATAATAAAAAACCAAATAGTAGCTTCTAAACCAGCCAAAATACTATGAAGAGAAGAGGACAGAGTGGATATAAGACAGAAGATGAATGAAGCCTAACTATTTTAGGCTATATCATTGGCACACTATTGCAATTTTAATAAGGTAATTTTATTTTAAAACTTTGTTTAGTAGTGCCACAGTCTCTAAGGTAAATAATTTTTTCTTTTAAATGATAGATAAAAATGGATGTAAAATGATTTATTTTGAAAAATACCTACAGACCCTTGTTTAGTTTTAAGTGTCATTCATCTGTCTTTGAATATTTCCATTATTTGTCCAGTGCCTGAGATGATATATATTTTTCCATTTTGTTATCACTTTGACTCAGATTCAATATTTTCAAGGCAGTTGGTTTGGTGTTGAGGGTTAGCCTTTTGTCACAGAACAATACCAAGACTGCTTGTTCACAAAATTTTGAGCCCAAAAGCCTTTTCTCCTTGGTTAGGGTAATTTTGTCATCAGCACATTCTTTTGTATCACAATTCAGAGTATATAATATATATTTTTGGGGTCTACTTAATGATAGATAAATGACAGATTAGATAGATGATAGATAGATAGATAGATAGATAGATAGATAGATAGATAGATAGATGATAGATAGATAATGCATGAATACATAGTATCTTGTTTGAAAATACCCACAATTAACAGAACGTTACAGAGAGGCTTGCAATACACCCAAAGTGTCAAAGCCTTTTTGTTTCAGTTCAGATTCACTGTTATTTTGATTACAGACTTTTGAGACTTCACCACATTATACTTCTATTATTCATACAAAGCAGATAAAAAGACTTAAGAAATCCACCCCCAAATAAAGGTGGATATCTACTCTCCTTTTTTTCCCAATGCTCTATGGAAAATTCTCTTGGTTTTTACTCAGTGTGGAGACAGCTTCCATCCTCTTGCTGCTTCTTGTGCTCCTTTCCAAGAAAGAAAAGAGAGACTGAGAAAAGAAACATTTGTAGCCTAACCCATGGAGCATTTGTCTTCAGAACAAAGGTTTTCTCTGTTCATTCAGATGGCAAATATCCCATAGTACAATCTACCCTAGAAAGGGAAGGCTTTGAAAGTCTAGCTGTGCTGGTCATGGCTCATGTTTGTGTATCTAATTGAACAAGTGCTTTTTAGAGAATCTGTTTAGTCACAGGGCTGAGAGGTGTCACCAAGTGAGGATTTTCAGAGATTGTAAACTCTGTCTGATTTCTGCAGCTATCTATCCAGTGGCTTCAGAGTTGAGCAAGAGACAGAAGAATTACATATTGATAATCTTAAGCCCAACTCTAAAAGCCTGATGCTACAGCATCCTGTCATGACAATGAGGCAACAAGAATGGGAACACATCAAATGCAATAAGGCTGGTAAAGGTGAAAGGCAGAAGGAGCCTGGATGACAGACAAAACATTGAGTCGCTGAGACAGGGACAGTAATTGCCTCACTCCAGTTTTCACATTTTCACATTTTATGACAAAACTAAACACTCTTTCTTTACTACTAGTTAGGTTTTCTATTACTTTAAGTCGAAAACAATATATATGCATAAAGTGTGTTGGGACTCTCAAGACAGGTTTATATTTATTAATTCACTCATTCATTCATTCAACAATTTTACATTTTTTACTTTACTTTATTCTATTTTACATAATTTACTTTGGAATATTCCGATTGATTTTGTGTCTCTTTTTATTAGACTAGAATATTATTTTCTGCTGTGCCTCAGGGCTTAGAACACTGTCTGGTATAAAGTAGGTGCCTAATAAATCATTAGTGAGTGAATAAGTAATATATTATTAAGTAAATTATCTGCTATCAACTAGGTGTACAAGGAAAACATAAGGAAGATCTAGGAAAACTCATAAATATAACCCAGGGTTATAGGTATGATGTATTTTAGTTGTGGATGAAAAGTATGAATCTGGTACAATAAAAGAAACAGAGATTTCCTCTTCACAATTCATTGATTAGAAAACACTCTTATGTCATCTTCATGGGTCTCAGACTTATCTATTTTAATGAATTTTTAAAAGATAATTGACATAAAGCAGAAAATTAATAATAATTTGTCAGTTTTAGAAGATGTGTGTGCTTGTGAAGCCATCACAACCATCAGGAAAGCAAATATTTCTATTACCCCAAGAAAGTTCTTTTTTTTTTTTTGAGGCAAGGTCTTTACTTTTATTTGATAACATTTATTATCACTTCTTCATTACAAAATAATTTCATGGTAATTATCTGGATAAGGGCATAAAAGCTCTAATATTTTTGACTATGTAGACAATAACATACCCAAGAAAGTTCTTAATGCTCTTTTTATTTATTTATTTATTTTTATTATGTTATGTTAATCACCATATATTACATCATTAGTTTTGATGTAGTGTTGCATATAACACCCAGTGCTCAATGCAGAACATGCCCTCTTTTAATACACATCACCAGGCTAACCCATCCTCCTACCCCTCTCCCCTCTAGAACCCTCAGTTTGTTTCTCAGAGTCCATAGTCTCTCATGGTTCATCTCCCCCTCTGATTCCCCCCCCTTCATTCTTCCCCTCCTGCTATCTTCTTCTTTTTTAACATATATTGCATTATTTGTTTCAGAGGTACAGATCTCTAATTCAACAGTCTTTCACACTTCACAGTGCTCACCATAGCACATACCCTCTCCAATGTCTATCACCCAGCCACCCCATCCCTCCCAACCCCCTCCACTCCAGCAACCCTCAGTTTGTTTCCTGAGATTAAGAATTCTTCCTATCAGTGAGGTCATATGATACATGTCTTTTCTGATTGACTTATTTCACTCAGCATAATACCCTCCAGTTCCATCCACATCATTGTAAATGGCAAGATTTCATTCCTTTTGATGGCTGCATAATATTCCATTCTGTATAAATACCACCTCTTTATCCATTCATCTGTCAATGGACATCTTGGCTCTTTCCACAGTTTGGTTATTGTGGACATTGCTGCTATAAACATTGGGGTGCACGTACCCCTTCAGAACACTACATTTGTATCTTTGGGTAAATACCCAGTAGTGCAATTGCTGGTGGTAGGGTAGCTCTATTTTCAACTTTTTTTTTTTTTTTAAGATTTTATTTATTTATTTGACACAGAGAAAGAGACAGACAGCTAGAGAGGAAACACAAGCAGGGAGAGTGGAAGAGGGAGAAGCAGGCTCCTGGCTGAGCAGGGAGCCCGATGTGGGGCTTGATCCCAGAACCCTGGGATCATGACCTGAGCCAAAGGCAGACGCTTAACAACTGAGCCACCGAGGCACCCCACAAAATTTCTAATTCTTAATATGATTAATTTCTATGTAGTATAGCTTTAACAAAAATCTTTTGGGTGTTTAAATGACACTTATGTATGTGGGTATGCATTTAAGTGTCAAAAATATTCATGACCAAACACCATCTGAGAATATAGTACTATTTACATACTTATAATTAGGTGATAAACAAAACAAAAAATGACTGAAAATATAAAAGAGGTACTCTCTTCAAGGAGAATGAATGGGTTCTTGGGCTTTTTATTATGATATATATGCTTGTGAATAAATCGTTGATAATAATCCATATATGTTATGAAAATTGAATGCAGCAGCCTGAATCCTCTCTCTAACATAGGGTAATTATAAGATACACTTTAAGGGATGTAAAGTTTCTCACATCTTACAGGTGTGGATCTCCTGTGTACTACTTTGGGCAGCTGTGGTGCTAAAGGTAAAAGTAAATGCTGCAAACAAATTCTTTGAATTTGAATTTAAAAAAAAAATTACAGTTATATTAAAGCCTCTATATTTAATGGAACAAAATTAACAATAGCTTTAAAATGTTAAACAAGCAAACAAAAAAAGTGATCCATACTTTTCTTAAAAGGTAAGAAAATAGGAGAGACAGGAAACAAAGAATGAGTTAACTCAGTCAGTTACTGGCAAGTTGCTGAGTCCTCTGGGTAGTGTACTTGGTCAGATTACCAGCCCCACAAGCCCACATCTACCAGGGGTTCAGCACATCCTAGATATCCAATCCCTATTTCTCACCATCCCTGCATGGGTTCCCAAATACTTGTCTAGACGATTCTCCATATTCACAAAACTCAACATAAATGTGTGTCTTGTGATGCCTCATGTTTAAGCTAATAGACACTATAACATGAGGAATGAAGACCTCCAGTTTTAAAGCATACATCCTCAAGATGATCCAGTAAAACAGTGATTGCCAACTTTCAAGAAGAAAGATAGAGTGTCTATGCAGGTATATTGATTTGAGTACCAGATATTTACAAATTTTTGTTATGTAACTGTTTTCTCCTCTAAGAGATTAATTTACAACCAATGAATTTGGATGAAAAGTTATATTTCTCAAAGTAAATAAAAATGTAAAATCCATGTAATATTCAGAGAGAACAGAAATATATAATGTATAATCAGCTAGTGCAACATCCATTCTCACCACACACAGGAGAAAGCTGACACTATGTGGAATTTAGTTACATACCAAAGGTTCAAAACAAGTTGAGAAGCCAGCTGTGGGTATTATGCCTCTTACATAAACCCTTTTGATTTACAGTATAAAAAGAAAGAAATTATGGAAGAAGTAGATAACTAGAAATAGAGAAATACCTGGTATCACCTTTTGCCTTTTGCTTTTTTATCCTTTTAAACATAGTTTCTAAAATTGTTACTCCTTACCATTTCTATTCACATAAAAATCAGTTATCCCATCCAATATACTCTTTTATAATAACTTAGTGAAAAAAAATACATACCCATACAATTATTTCTAATGTCCTAGGGAATTTTATTTTTAAAACTTATTTTAAATGATAAAAAAGGAAAAGCACTTATATTTTTGTCTTATATAGTAGATTAGAAAATAGTTTTTTACTTTAGAGACTTAATAATATAAGTACACATAGAGACAATACTTCAAAATTGGATATTGTTTCAATGAAGCTCTGACAGCCCATTTTCTTAGTATTTTCATTTGTAATGAACCTTACTGAAGGGACAATGGTGGGGGGGAAGCATCTTAGAAATGTTATTTGCCTTTTTACAATTATCTCTTTAAAAAGTAACATTGTGCCTGAAGCAAAGGATTTTACAAATTAAAATTTTTGACTCTACTTTCATAGAACAATGTAGAGCTTTGACAGGTTCTCAAATTGCAATTACTATAACAATTATTTGATTTAACAATAATTGTGTTTTTTTTGCTAAAAAGGACAAAAATTTGCCTCAACAATGTTTGGGATAAAAAAATACATGAAATATTTTAAGCACTTATTACTTAAATCCCTCAGTATTCTCACCAATAAGGAGTTTCTCAGTTTGTCAGTGTAGAGTGTGCAAGGTTTTCACTGTGTCCTGGGAATTCCATTTAAAAGGCTGCATGTTGAAATCCATATTATATCTGTTTGTTTTCGTACCATAGTAACATATAATATTATTTGTCATTATCTGGTAATTTTTCTTATATAAACGATTTATGTGATTTCTCCTCCTCTGAAGCTTTCCCAAATTTATTGAAGGAATTCTTCAATTCAATTTTATCTTCTTCCTTACTCATCTGAATCTGAACTTAGAACACTTGACATTAGGGGCACCTGGGTGGCTCAGTTGTTAAGTGTGTGCCTTCGGCTCAGCTCATGATCCCAGGGTCCTGGGATCGAGCCCCACATCGGGCTCCCTGCTCGGCAGGAAGCCTGCTTCTCCTTCTCCCTCTGCCTGCCGCTCTTCCTACTCATGCTCTCTATCTCTATTAAATAAATAAATAAAAATCTTTAAAAAAAAAGAACACTTGACATTTTTTTTCTATATATTCACTACACTTACTTATTTAATTCCTACTTTTCCACCTAAAAAGCTTATTGCCCTATTTCTGTAAAATGCTTTACTGTTATTTTTATGTCCTGTGTTAATATTTTCATTCTGATATCAGATAGAGTTTCAAATAACCATTGAGTTACAAGTTAGCAGAGGCGATTTATGCTCTTAACTGTTTTCCATAGGTCAAACATGATATTTCTCTACTATTTTTTTTCCTGTAAAGCATATGTCATAGACTGGTTGCCACTGGCTATCATCTAAGCCAAGAGTTTATTGGGTAGGTGTCCCAGAGACAGAATTTGGAGATGGGGAACAGTAAAACAGGAGTGAGGAAAGGCCAATACTGTGGTGTATTCTCCACTTGGATAAACAGGAGGCCACTGAGGCTCAATCTTGCTGGATCTTTTGAGGATCTCTCTAGATGTGCCTTAGAATGATCCACAGAGGCTTGGGAGAGGAGAGAATTTATCTTTTGACCCCTATGATCCATGTTCAAGGATTGCTACATACAATGCCTCACACTTCCAAGACAAACATGACTGAATGCTGGACAGGTTATGGCAGAAGTCCAGGGAATGAAAGGAAAGATGCATAGAGTAGTGAATCAAGGTACTGTCAGTTACAACGGTGAGAAGCTGTTTGCTGAAGCAAGAGATGATGTAAAATGTGAGCTGAGATGATGTGACTTGAGAAACAAGTGATGTGTCCAGAGTCCAGAGGTATAAATAATTCATATTGCCATGTAATAAAAAAACAAAACGTCTAATCAAAATAATTTCATATTAAGGCAAACATAAGAAGATTCTGAAAGAGAGAGAGAAGAAGACAGATGCTAAGGTTTTTGAGACCCAAGGGATAATTTGATTTTGAGTTCCTTGGGTTTGCTTTTTGCTTCATATGTCCCCAACATGGAGCTGAAAAAAAACTAGCAACCCAGAACTATCAGTGGACATGGACAATAAAGCCCCACAAAAGCCTTCCCTCTCTAACCAAAGGACCAGGAAATATGCAACCAAATAAGACTGAAAACTTTAAGGCAGAAACGGCTCTACTGAAGTCAGACATCACAGAAGAATTTGTGGTCCCATATAAGTCAGGTAGCAAAGGCTGAAGGGGGAGCTTAGACTTTCATACTCTCCAAGCTATAATGAGCCCTCCTCCCTACTTCCACCTCAGTGTTACTGAAGACCACGTGGACAAACCTAGATTTCAATCCCTAGCTGGAGGTAATGAGGTACCTTCTACCTTAGCCACCGTAGTTCTCAGGAGAATGAATACTTTCACAACCTCCAGTAGTAATGAGGCAATGTGGGGGAGAATAGTGAAGAAGTATTCTTACCATTCTAAGGAGATGTCAGTGGAGCCCTATTGGGGAGCAAGAATCTCCATATTGACTCAACAATAGTAAGGTCACCCTTTCATTAGGTGTGAATGAAGGAAAGTGGGTGAAATGGACTGCTATCTCCTCCTGGAAATAATAAGGTAGAACCTCCCCTTCCTCTGCCAACTCAGTGTCAGAGTATGCTATCTAATACAGAAGATTTAAATAGGATCCAGATTATCTTAACATAAAACTCAAAGTGACCAGCTTTCAATGAAACTCACTCATCATACCAAGAACCAGGAAAACCTCAAATTGAATGAATCGGTAGATGCCAACACAGAAATGACAGAGATATTAGAATTATTTGACAGAGTTTTTAAAGTAGTCATCATTAAAATGCTTCAATGGGCAAGTACTTGAAAGAAATGAAAACAAAAACAAAAACAAAGTCGAAAAAGAAATAGAAATTATATATAAGAACCAAATAGAAATTTTAGAACAGGAAAATAAAAGAATAGAAATGAAAAAAAAATAATGAATAAGTACAACAGCAGAATGAACAGGGTCTCAGGGACCTTTGGGGCTATTACAAAAGTGGAAACATCTGCATCGTCAGAGTCCTGAAGGGAGAGGGAAAAGAGGGTTCATCTAAGAAATACTCAAAGAGGTAATGGCAAAAACTTCCCAGGTTTGGCAGAAGACATAAACCTACAGATTGAACAAAAGTAAAATTTGAAAAAGATAAACTCAAAGAAGATACACAGTAAAGCTTCTGAAAATTAAGATAATAGATTTTCTTTTTTCTCAAGTTTTATAAATTACATTTAACACTGAAGCAAAAATTAGGACATTGATGTGGTTCTAGGTGTATGTAGAGGAAATACTTAACACAACTATATTATAAATGGGAAGATAAATTTAAGTAAAGGGAGGTAAAAACTCAACTTCACTCAAACTGGTGAAATTACAGTATCAGTGCACTTTGGTAACTTATTCATATGTAATGCAATATACATATTCCATTACATTACACGTATTTCATATTATATATTTTATATTATATATAAACACAAATATATATGTGTAATACCTATAAAAACCACTAAAGAGCTATACAAAGAAACACATTAAAAAATTCACAGATAGGGGCGCCTGAGTGGCTCAGTCACTTAAGCCACAGCTCTTGAATTTTGCTCAGGTGTTGATCTCTGGGTCCTGGGATAGAGCCCCACACCAGGGTCTGCACTCATGGGGGTCTGCTCAAGGATTCTCTCTCTCCCTCTCCCTCTGTACTTCCCCCCACCATTCACAAGCTCTCTCTCTCTTTGAAATAAATAAATAAATCTTAAAAAAAAATGCACATAAAGGCAGCTGCTGCAGGTGATGACAGAGCCAATAGGCTTGCAGAGCTGCAACAGTGCTGTGGGATCTGCCTTTCTGTGAGTGGCCCACAGTGGCAGTGGCACCATGAGTGGGGGCGCTCCTTACATAGGCAGCAAGGTGAGCCTTATCTCCAAGGTGGAGATCCACTGCAAAGGCATCCTCTGCACCATCCACATCAAGAAATCCATGGTAGCCCTCACCCAAGTTTGGTCCTTTGGTCCAGAAGACCAACCAATAGTTTGTCCAATACCACCTCCAGATGAAGTCTTTGAATACATCATAGTCCATGGGAGTGATATTAAAGACCTCACTGTTTGTGAGCCGCCAAACCCACAATGCTCTTTGCCCCAGACCTAGCTATCATTCAGTTTCTTCTAGGCTCATCTACTTCTTCATTCCAGTCAGTGGGTTCCTATGGACCTTTCTGCAAGATGTCAACACACAGTCAATTCAGTCAAAGTTCATTAGTCAGGCAGCAATTTGGTGCTATTTGGTGTTGCTGGAAGCTCTTTGACATTCTTTGGAACAGAAACATCAAATAGTGGTAGCCTATCCCAAAGTAGCACAGTTGGTTTTGCCTTTACACAGGATGCAAGAGCTCTAAAAACACAGTTATCTCAAGGTTGTTCAATCCTCAGTTAAACCCTTTGAGAAAAAGCTCAACCATGAAGCAAGCCGTATAGACCACCTCTGCTCACTTACCTGTTCCAGCACCTGTTGGGAGAAGGATCCCTATATCAATCAGGCCTTTACCACCTACCAGCCAAAAAACAAAGAGAATCAAGAGCACAGGTAAGCTGAAATACACAAAGTTTCAAGACCAGAAAATGAGCAACCCAAAAATGATAGTAACAAACAAATAGTTCCAGGTGCTCTTTTGGCTTCAAGGAGAGATTGTGGGGATCACCGAAGTGGCAGGGACCAATGTGGTGTTGATGATAGTCCAATGAAATTTGAGAAACATTTTGACCTTGAAAGTGTGAATGCACATTATAACAAGGAGGATGTTTATATCCTCCTTGGATATACAGTGGATATCCTCCTTGGATGACAGTTTCCTTATAAACTTAAATTCAAAGTAGATAAACTTGAGAAGCAGGAGAACCCTATAAGTGGTGAAGATACAGAAGACTCAGAAGTTGATACTCAGCAAAAACACTTAAGGAAATACAGATGAAGAGATCCACTTAGACCTAATTACCATTATGACAAAAACAAATACTTCTTTAATAATATTTTTTGTGATTATAATAGAGAAGAGTGACCAAATGGGACTGAAGAAAGAAGATTAAATGCCAAAACATTTGGAATTACACTTTGTCCAAACCATGGCTGTGGGGGATACAGAGGCAGGGGAGGTCTTGGTTTCTGTGGTGACCAAGGGCATGGTGGTGACAGAGGTGGTACCTTCACCACCCATGGAGGATTTCATGGTGGGTTCAGAGGAGGTTCCTAGTTCCTAGGAACTCCTAGCAAGGAGTTTTCAGATGTTGATACAGGAAAGACAACAAAGTTGCTGCATAGTCTACAAACAAGTCTTTGATAATAGGTGAATTTCTAGCTCTTCATGGTTCTGAGAATAGGTTTCAGTCTTTAAGAAGAATGAAGAAGTGAATCTGCTGTATATTTGTCACCAATATTGGGTGTTTGTTGTTTTTCTGCTTAACTTCAAAGATACAATGTAGTTACTTTTGAGGGGAGAGTGGTTAGGCTCATCTTAAAGAATGAGCATTAAATATATTTGAAAGGATGCCTGGGTAGCTCAGTCAGTTAAGCAGCTGTCTTCGGCCTGGGTCATGACCCCAGGGTCCTGGGATGGAGTCCCACATCATGCTCCTTGCTCAGCAGGGAGCCTGCTTCTCCCTCTCTCTCCCTCTGCTTGTGCTCTCTCTGTCAAATAAATAAAATCTTTAAATAAATAAATGAATAAATAAATAAATAAATAAATAAATAATACATTTGGAATAGCAGAAGGTTAAGTAATTCCTTATGTATAGTTAAACTACAGCAGTGCTTCAGTGGAACTTAGAAGTATTTTTTCATCACTGAAAGGATTTTTTTTTATCACAAAATTGTGTTTGGCAATTATTGTAAGTTGTCTGCAGATAGGGACATGATACTGTGTTTTGAGCCATAGAAGGTTGTGTGTACATTTGTGTGTCTCATTTTTCCTTCCTTCCTTCCTTCTTTCTCCCTCCCTCCCTCTTCTTTCTTTTCTTTTCTTTTCTTTCTTTCTTTCTTTCTTTCTTTCTTTCTTTCTTTCTTTCTTTCTTTCTTTCTTTCTTTCTTTCTTTCTTTCTTTCTTTCTTTCTTTCTTCTTTTTCTTTCTTTCTTTTTCTTTCTTCCTTCCTTCCTTCCTTCCTTCCTTCCTTCCTTCCTTCCTTCTTTCTTTCTTTCTTTCTTTCTTTCTTTCTTTCTTTCTTTCCTTTCTTTTATTCTTTTTCCTTCTTTTACTTTCTGGAAATCCTGTAATATCCCTGTTGAGGCAGCTTATTTCATTAATTAATTAGGGTGCTGGATGGTAGAGAATTTTGTCAGTCAACTACACACACATGAAAAGCTGGCGGAGGAGTAGGAGACCTAAATTTCATCTGGTCCCAGGAATTCAGCTAGATAGGGATCAAACCATTCTGAACACCTATGAACTCAACAGAAGATCAAAGAAAAGAATAGCAGCAGTTCTCTGAACAGAAAAGCGACCACTTTCTGGAACGCAGGATATGTGGAGAAGTGATACTCGGGAAGATAGACAGCAGGGGATGGGGCCTCCATCAGCCGCTACTGACAAGTGATAGAGCAGCAGAGCACAAAATTGGAAATATTAGAATTCGGCTCTGCTGAGGGACCTTGCTCCAGTGGCTGAGCTGGGGGTGGAACCCTCACTGGGACAGTGTGGTCTCAGGACCCTCAGGGTCACAGAAAGACCAGGGGTGCCTGAGTGCGGCAGAACTCCCAGGGATCGGAGGGGGAAGCCGGCTGCAGAGACGGAGCCGAAGAGAGGGCTCTCAGCTCAGGGTTGCCATAAACCATGATCCACGGCACAGTCAGGCCACTGCTCTTCCAGCAGGAATCCAGCAAGTGGCAGATCCAGGGAGACTCCCCTTCCTGCCTGGAAGGAGCGGCGCAGGAGCGCACCGCAGGGATCTGCTGGGTTTGGAGACTCCAAATAGGGTCCTGTGTCAGAGATAGAAATGCTCCATCACAAGCCGGGTGAGCACGGAAAATCAGCAAGAACACCCAGCCAAGACCAAGTTACCGATCAATGAGAACGGCAGAACTCCAGCACTAGGAGAATACTACAAATAGAATTCATGACTTTTTCCCCATGATTCTTTAGCCTTTCAAAGTTAATTTTTTTAAACTATCTTTTTTTTAAATTTTTCTTTTTCCCTTTTTCAACCAACATCTTATCAATCACTTTTTTATAAAATCTTTTTTTATTTTTCATTTTTATAGTCATATTCTATCCCTTCATAGGAGTTAACCTTATTTTTGGTATATATATATATATATATATATATATATATATATATATATATAAGGTGTTCTCTCTTTAAAATTTTGGGATACAGTTTCTTCTAACAGACCAAAATATACCCTAAATCTCTAGTGTATGGCTTTGTTCTAGTTTCCTGCCTGAACACATTCTCTCCTTTTTTTATTTTTTTAATCCTCTTCTTTCTTTTTTCAACCAACTTCTTATCTTACCAATTCCTTTTATAAAATCTTTTATAATTTTCATCTTTACAGTTATATTCCATCCCTTCATCGTATTTATCCACATATTTGTACATATATAAGTTTTTCTTTTTTTAAAATTTTGGGAGGCACTTTCTTCTAATAGACCAAAATGTGCTGGAAATCTAGTGTGTGGCACTTATCTGTGCACCACCCTGATCATATTTGATCATATTCTGTTTATTTGTTTTTCTTTTTTTGTTTGTTTTTCTTTTTTCTTTTTTCCCTTTCTTTTCCCCCGGTTTCAGGTCTCTTCTGATTTGTTTAGTGTATATTTTTCTGGGGTCGTTGTTACACTGTTAGCATTTTGTTCTTTCATTCATCTATTCTCCTTTGGCCAAAATGACAAGATGGAAAAAATCACCTCAAAAAAAAAAAAAAAGAACAAGAGGCAGTACCGACACCCAGGGACCTAATCAATACAAACATTAGTAAGATGTCAGAACTAGAGTTCAGAATGACAATTTTAAAGATACTAGCTGGGCTTGAAAAAAACATGGAAGATATTAGAGAAACCCTTTCTGTAGAAATAAAAGAACTAAAATCGAACCAAGTCAAAATCAAAAAGGCTATTAATGAGGTGCAATTAAAAATGCAGGCTGTAACTGTTAGGATGAATGAGGCAGAAGAGAGAATTAGTGATATAGAAGACCAAATGATGGAAAATAAAGAAGCGGAGAAAAAGATAAATAACTACTGGATCATGAGGGCAGAATTTGAGAGGTAAGTGATACCATAAGATGAAACACTATTAGAATAATTGGGATATCAGAAAAAGAAGAAAGAGAGAAGGGAGGCAGAAGGTATATTGGAGCAAATTATAGCAGAGAACTTTCCTAATTTGGGGAAGGAAGCAGGCATCAAAATCCAGGAGGCACAGAGAACCCCTCTCAAAATCAATAAAAATAGGTCAACACCACGACATCTAATAGTAAAACTTAAAAATCTCAGAGACAAAGAGAACATCCTGAAAGCAGCTCAGGAGAAGAGATCTGTAACCTACAATGATAGAAACATTAGATTGGCAACAGACCTATCCACAGAGACCTGGCAGGCCAGAAAGGACTGGAATGATATCTTCAGAGCACTAAATGAGAAAAATATGAAGCCAAGAATACTATATCCAGCTACGCTGTCATTGAAAACAGAAGGAGAGATAAAAAGCTTCCAGGACAAACAAAAACTAAAGGAATTTGCAAACACGAAACCAGCCCTACAAGAAACATTGAAAGGGGTACTCTAAGCAAAGAGAGAGCCTAAAAGCAAGATAGACCAGAAAGGAACACAAACAATATATAGTAACAGTCACCTTACAGGCAGTACAATGGCACTAAATTCATATCTTTCAATAGTTACCCTGAATGTAAATGGGGTAAATGCCCCAATCAAAAGACACAGGCTATCAGATTGGATAAAAAACAAGACCCATCAATATGCTGTCTGCAAGAGACTCATTTTAGACCCAAAGACACCCCCAGATTGAAAGTGAGAGGATAGAAAACCATTTATCATGCTAATGGACACCAAAAGAAAGCTCGGGTGGCAATCTTTATATCAGACAAATTAGATTTTAAACCAAAGACTATAATAAGAGATGAGGAAGGACACTATATCATACTTAAAGGGTCTATCCAACAAGAAGATGTAACAGTTGTAAATATTTATGCCCCTAACATGGGAGCAGCCAATTTTATAAAACAATTAATAACAAAACAAAGAAACACATTGACAACAATACAATAATATTAGAGGACTTTAACACCCCCCCTCACTGAAATGGACGGATCATCTAGGCAAAAGATCAACAAGGAAATAAAGGTTTTAAATGACACACTAGACATATTCAGAACATTCCATCCCAAAGCAACAGAATACACATTCTTCTCGAGTGTCCATGGAACATTCTCCATAATAGATCACATCCTAGGTCACAAATCAGGTCTCAACTGGTACCAAAAGATTGGGATCATTCCCTGCATATTTTCGGACCACAATGCTTTGAAACTAGAACTCAATCACAAGAGGAAAGTCGGAAAGAACTCAAATACATGGAGGCTAAAGAGCATCCTACTAAAGAATGAATGGGTCAACCAGGAAATTAAAGAAGAATTAAAAAAATTCATGGAAACCAATGAAAATGACAACACAACTGTTCAAAACCTTTGGGATGCAGCAAAGGCAGTGGAGAAGAAAGCATAAAGCAATACAAGCCTTTCTCAAGAAACAAGAAAGGTCTCAAATACACAACCTAACCCTACACCTAAAGGAACTGGAGATAGAATAGCAAATAAAGCCCAAACCCAGTAGGAGAAGAAAAATAATAAAGATCAGAGCAGAAATCAATGAAATAGAAACCAAAAGAACTAGGAGCTGGTTCTTTGAAAGAATTAATAAGATTGATAAACCCCTGGCCAGATTTACCAAAAAGAAAAGAGAAATGACCCAAATAAATAAAATCATGAGTGAAAGAGGAGAGATCACAACCAACACCAAAGAAATACAAACAATTATAAGAACATATTATGAACAACTATATGCCAGCAAATTAAATAACCTGGAAGAAATGAATGCACTCCTAGAGATGTATAAACTACCAAAACTGAACCAGGAAGAAATAGAAAACCTGAACAGACCTATTACCATTAAGGAAATTGAAGCAGTAATCAAAAATCTCCCAAAAAACAAGAGCCCAGGCCCAGATGGCTTCCCAGGGGAATTCTACCAAACATTTAAAGAAGAATTAATACTTATTCTTCTGAAACTGTTCCAGAAAGTAGAAATGGAAGGAAAACTTCCAAACTCGTT